>NW_028280778.1:1885000-2059302 GCF_059751285.1 Brachycentrus maculatus
TTTCCTTTGTTTTCAAACTCCGTTCCTTGACTAACCCCTTCCCCTTACTTTCCCCTCTCCTTATTTATAGAACAATTTTATATTTTAGTTATTATACAGACCTGAATGATGGAAGTTTAACTTCTGAAACATGTAGTCTATAATAAAACTCAAGTGGTAAAAAACGAAGTGTTTTCTTTAATCATTGTAACACGTCTTACCACAAAGTTAATGCCGAAACAATAAATAAAAAATCCAGTTACAGTTAGTTTTCTACGATGAACTCTACGATAGAGACCTTAGGAGAGCAAAAGAGTTGTTGGAAGACCCCAAAAGAGATGGTCTGACGATATTGTCACTTTTATTATATATTATTACTTTTTATATATATTATTACTTTTTGACATCTCTACATTCTATGTTTCGATATAAAAAAAAACTCCTGTAATTGGAGATAATCCATATTTGTTTGGAAGTATTTGGACCCACTCAAAATTTTGTAAGCTGATATTTAGTCGGTCGACGCGACTCCTGAAGAATTCTTTAAATATTTCGTGGAAATTTAGTACTCATCGTGGACAAATTTATGAACACTTAAGAAGCGCGTTCGTTTCCATGTGTTACAGAAGTTAAAAGGCCTAGGATGTTTATTGAACGTTAACGATAGATTATTACGTTTATTTTTAAAAAATGGGTCGACTATTTTTAGGAGATATTTCATTCTTATTCTAAGATTGAACGGATAGTGCTCAGGCTACTAGACTTCCAAACTCGATTAAAAAAAGTAGCTTATCATCGCGTTGCATTACATAAAATTATAGTAACTTTTAACATAAAGAGTAAATCCACTCACAAGTAGGCATAGGCTATGAAACTTATAAAGTTGAAGCCTGAGTAGGGACATGATAAACGGTGTTGCATAAGCCGTAGCTAGATTTCAGAGTCACTTGGACGTTAGGTAATTAAAAAAAAAATACAGTCCTTTTTTATTTGCATAATTTTTCTTGTCTAAGATATAAAAGGAATTAATTTATTTTAAGAATTTTTTTTAATGAATACAATTGATAAAACTAACTAACTAACTAACTAACCATCACGCCGCTTCCTCGCAGGAGTAGGCAGAGAGTTTATAACGCCACACCACTATGTCTTTGCAAACATTCCTCACTTCCTCCACGTTCATGCATCTCCTCGTGCATGCCTGACGGTTATTACGATTTCAAGATTAAGCTTTAGAAATACTTTATCATGCCAAGTTCTTCTCGGTCTTCCTCTCTGTTCCTATTTCCAACTACATTTATGAAGTGAACGCTCAATGATTTATTTAAAAATAAATAATTGGGTTCGAATATGGGTTAAATGAAAATAGTAGCAATATTAATGGACGTATCGCAAATAAATTTATCAAAGAATCCAAAATCAATATGACACGTAACATCATACAAGAGTCCAAAATAAATACGAGAAATAACATTATAAAAGAGTCAAAATAAATATAAAAAACAAAATTGTAAGTGTCCAAAATAAACATTATAAATGACATTGTAAAAGCGTCAAAAATAATTATGATAAATAACATTGTAAGAGTCGAAAATAATTATAATAAATAACACTGTAAAAGAGTCCACAATAAATATGATACATAACATTGTAAAAGAGTTCACAATAAATATGAAACATTGTAAAAGAGTCTAAAGTATATAAATATGAGAAAAAACATTATGAAAAGATTAAAAAAAAATAAACATCACTGCAAAAGCGTCTTAAATAATACTACAAAGGAGTCCAAAATAAATATTATGAATAATATTCTAAAAGTAAGGTGTAGTAAGGTGACTTGGTGGGTCTCTGCAAAAAATCTTTTAAATATGCTTATAATTTATTGATTTGGCGTTTAATTTGGAGAACTCCATTTTAATTTATGTATTAATTTTTAAATCAAACACAGATTTTTTTAGTCTACAAAGTTGTATTTTATTAACAAAAACACATAAAAAAATAATATTGTAATAATTGTTTCACCTAGTTATGGCAGTGTTTTTGTTAATAAAATACAACTTAGTACACTCAAAAAAATTTGTGTTTGATTTAAAAATTAAAACATAAATGTTTATAATTGTTCTTTTAAATAAGTGTATATAATTTATGTAAATAAAAAAAATAGTATGGCAATCATATTATGTACGTGCTTGTGTATGATTTATATTGTGGTTACTTAGTATACAATTACCGAACACAATTATGATTAGAAAATAGGATAGAGAGGTACACATAATAGTATATTATTAGTATTAAGATAGGAACTATTATATTCAAATTTTTATTTGATTTTATTCCACATACTGTAATTATCAATAACTACCGATCACATATTGTAACGAGGTTTACATTGTTCAACTTGTATTATCATATAAGGATTATAGAAATACGTTTCGTTGGCTATTGGTAAAAGCATTTTGGTTGCAGGCTATTTCGGATGTCCCTTATCAAGATAATTCATCTTAGGAATGTATTCAAACATCGTGGGGTCCGAATACAAATTTAATATGTTTATAATATACCAACGTACAAGCAATCATCATGTTCTCATTTTTAATCAGGTCTTTTGAACAAAGTACAACATATAATAATGAAAACACAGCGCTTTAAAACTATTGTACTAATATACATTTTATTCGTATTTAAACAATAGATCATAATACATTTTTTACAATTTAAGTAAAAAAGAATATTTGAAACTTGTTTTTTCCTTTGTTTAAAACCTTTTTTAGGTCTCTAGTGTAGCAAAATTGGATACTATTGACAATTTCAAGTTAAAAAATAAATTTTATATTTGAATTCTATAAATGTGGTGATGATTTTTAGGCTAACAAAAACAGCGAATAACGTAAGCCTGTTATTTCACGAGTTGTTGTTACTGTTTGCTCGATTTCAGTAGATTTCAATAAAGTTAATCGCGCGTGATTGGTATTTTAAGATTAAAACGGTATATTTTATTATTCATATTATAATCTAGAAACGAATGATGAATTAATTATTACATTACCATAATAACAATTGTCGTTAGAAAAGACATTACTATATTAAATCAAGAATACAGAAAGTTAAAAAATACCTAAATTTCTACATATTGTCGTTGAAATTTCGTATATCATAACGAAACAAACAGGTTGCGTTTTTATCAATTTTGATAAAAAGTTAATTATTTTTCTTCTTCTAAAACTAGTTTGAACCCAACGGTGCATAGGGCACCACGTTCGGTATTGTCTTGATCGTTAAATACATGAATGAAAGGAGATCAGCCCTACGCTACAGATACCAGTCTAGGGTGATATTAAACAAACATTTGAGTGAAAAAATCACTACTATTTTTTTGATCTGCCTGTAAATCGAACCCGTGACTTCACCACGGTAGCCAAACGCACTAACCACTACACTACAGAGGTAACGGTAATTTACTAACTGATATAAGTTTAACGGACTAGGTAAGGATACGGAGGGGGGGGGGTGTAGGTACTATTAATTACAAGGTCAAATTTTCAACACGAACTTTGTGTCGGGTTGTGGTCCCGTGGTTAGTGTCGCGGACTCTTGAGTCAGAGTTTCTTGTTTCGAACCCTCACTACCACAATTTGATACCTATTTCTATTAATGAGCCGCTTAGGCTCACAGAAATACTATGAAATCGAAATATTTTTGTAAATAATTAAAACACAAATATTTCTCTTTTTTCAAAAAAACAAAAAATTAACTCAGAATGCCGCGAATGACGTATTTTCACGTATATCAACATATTATTGTATTTATTGTACAATGCATTTATATATTTTCAAATACATGTAATAATTGAATACGCCTTTTTTGTATACTAATTGAGTTTATTATATTTCCTTGGAAAACGTTGCATTATTTTGATGCTGAGGCTGATGCACCAAAATGCACTTATATAGGAAACGCAGAGATCAACGAACACTCAAAACCTGATCAAGTTCTGTGGTAGCGTGATAGAATTCGGCTTCGAATTCCAAGAAACAGCGCATCTTGATTTGATATTTTATTTCCAAACGTAAGACAGCTGTTCTAAATCCGTATTTTTCTTTTTGATTGATCGCCCATTATCCTTATTAATACCTGCACAATTCACGCAACCCTATCTTAAAATCATAAATGTATAATATATAGTAAGTTGATCAATTCTTCAATATTTTCTGTTATACACCAACACGGTGATGAAAAAATAAGTTACATAAATTTTGTTTTGAATATTGAAAGCATTAACTTTGTGGGTCATATTGATATATTATTTCGAGAAATAAAAAGACTTTGTGTTTTGATCCACCAGTCATAAATTAAATCCTGATGAGGGCAACAGGCTGTTGCCGAAACTAGTTGGTTAGTAAAAATGTGAGTGGATCGAAACACAAAGTTTTTTTATTTCTCGAAATAATATAACATAAATTTTAACTAAATTGTAAATTATATTACAATTTTCCGAGAATCTCGTTAAGATTGCCTTAACCCTTTGACTGATGAGTTTAAATGAGGATTTTATTTGGGCATAGTCCACTTTACTTTATACACGTGATTTTTTCACTCTAATATTTATTCAATATTACCCTGGACTTATACCTGAAGCGAAGGGCTAATCACCCGTCCTTTGTGTGTTAACGATCAAGATAACACTGCGTTTATATTATGCAGTGCCCTTTGCACCATCGGTGTGCGGATAAAGGTTTGAAGAAGATTTTTAAGTTAAAAATAATTATTTACACAACGTGATAAATTCAAAAGCGAAAATTAGCCAAATACGCGAAATAAAAAAAAATAAAACTCAAAACGCTTCCTTGAAAAGGTTGTTAAACACGATGAATTAATGGCTTAAATCTCAGTGCTTGAATTAATGTAGCAATTAATCCAAACATCGTTTTGTTGAATACCCCTGAACTGTCCCAAGTTCGAGACTCGGCGAAGTTAGCTTACATGGCAATCCGCCTCTGTTAATATTTCATATTATTCATGGCAAATACGTAATCATACAAATTGTCCAAAGCGGAATTTAAATACTGAACTGTAATTAGGAACAAAGTAAATGCCATCCAGCCGAGAAATGCCACAGTCAAATAATAAATCACATAATTTCGAGATGATTAAGGAGTAACATTGAAATTAGTTGTACCAAGTAA
This sequence comes from Brachycentrus maculatus, assembly GCF_059751285.1. Taxonomy (NCBI): domain Eukaryota; kingdom Metazoa; phylum Arthropoda; class Insecta; order Trichoptera; family Brachycentridae; genus Brachycentrus; species Brachycentrus maculatus. Next base: position 1,890,163 of record NW_028280778.1, read on the forward strand.
TTAGCGAATTTTCATTACATCACTTTTTTTATTATAATAATATAAAATAAGTACTCGTAGCACTCTTTAATCCGCTTAGTTTTTTATTGCGTTGATCTTAAATTACACTCGTATTAAGATAATTCCAAGGTAACATATTTTTGTCGTACTAGAAAAAAAAACTTTTCGTCTCAATTCGTTCTGTTATTTCACTGTTTGGATTGTGTATTTCTATTTGTATTTTAGTTATCTACTCGCAGATACGATGTATTGAGTTCTTTTTAATTATTTTTTTACCATATATACTTCATTTAACATTCGTCCCATTGAATTTCCGTATTAACTAATGAGTTATTAATATTTTAAATGTAAAGTTCACCTAGTATAACACGTGTTTCGATGCATTCAACATCATTCACCGTATATGGTGTTTGATAATGACGTTAAATGCATCGAAACACGTGTTTTAATTGATTTTAAGAAAAAGTGGTATTTAATAAGATGAATTTCTATTAAAATAGATGGAAATGATGACAAAGTGACTGCCGAATCAATTAATGAAATTATTATAAATGTTCAAATGATTATTATGAAACCCTTCTAAGGCTTAGATATTTTTTTTAATAAATCACAATGAAAGCTCAGTTTTTAAAGGGCAAATATTTTCTGTTCGTGAATCAAATCTTGCGACCTAAAACAACAAGGTTTTGACGTACCGTCGTAAGTTGGGCGAGGGTCAGAGCGCTTATTAAAAGTATTTATGAAACTTTGGGCACCCTTAATCAACTGCCTGATTTGGTTGTTCAAGGCTCTGAATAGAAGCTACTACGTTATTTATTTATTATAGTGCTAATCACTGCATCACGAGGAGAAAATGCTTAACCCGATGGTTGCCAGAGACGAGATATCTCGGCAAATGGCGGAGTGCCCGTATGGCCAGAGACGAGATATCTCGTCAGTACTTTTGATGACGTATTACTCCGCAGTTTTAACTCATATTGACAATCTGTCAAAAACGGAACATACATTGCCATCAGTTGAAGTTGTCACAAAATATTTTATAAAGTTTTTAAATACTTTTAAGTGATTTATCGGTATCACTTTCAGCTGACAGTTGACAGATGTCATTAGGGCTACCACTCAAACCACTTGAAATATTGATTATTTTAATCGATTGTTTTGAACGCCAGGGGTTTTTATTTTGCTCAATTTTTTTGTTTTTTTCTTATTATTTTAAAATATTCCATTGATAAATAATAGTTGTGTGTTAATATTAAATTTAATAAAAACTTGCGTGTGCGACTTAGTGTGACAACCCTGAAAATTTGAAACTGGTTTAACTTCAAGAATAAAACTCTAACAATCGATGCGGGATATAATATTTGGTAAGTAAATTATAATTCAATAAAAACAACAAAAAAAAAATCTTTAGACAACTTTTTTTTTCAAAAAAATACTTGGCCTGTTGAGCACTGCCGCGTAATTTATTTGCGGCTATGAAAAGGTTAAATCCTATCGATTTTTGAATGATTTGAAACATTTGAAAGTATATCGATACCGGGAAATAAAGAGAATCAGAGTGATATGAGGATATTTTTTTCTATTAATTTTGAATCGTATTCTACTTTCGCCGGTTTTATGTAATTGCTTTATACTTTAAAAACCCAAAATGTATGTACTATCTAAATGAGTATAAGGTTAAAGCACGCAAATACTATATTATAGTGATTTAATATATTTTGTATTATTTTTTTGATATCTTAACATAGATGAAAAAAATATGAAAGTCTGTGCATTTACGGGGTATGCGACCGTCATAGCCTGGTTTAAGTGATCACTTTACACACGTGTAATATTCACCAATTCTATCCATAATTGACAACCACACCACTCAAATTCTTGAAAATTATATGTAAATTGATCAAACTCGAAACAAAGTGTTTGACTTCACTAGAACTTCACTAGAGACATCTTTGGTGGGATGGGGAAGCTTATCCCATGTATGTTGAAATGTCAAAAAATAATGTAAAAAAAACTTCTAATTGTAGATAATCCAGATTTCAGAACAAGTATTTGGACACACTCAAAATGTTGTAAATCCATTTAATATTGTTTGTTTTTTGATGTCACATCGCACGTAAATTGACATTGAAAAATACATTAAAATAAAATATGGAATACCTTAATGAATTAAATTTATCGTTATTTGTTATACTGCTATTTAAATACCAAATCACAATTAATTAGCAATAAAATGCACCCAATAATAAAGGAAATATTTTTAATTAAATTTAATCTTAAAGCTACAGCTTACTAGTTTGTGTATTTGGGTTGACTGTCGGCAAGTTGAAATGATTATAAAAAAGATAAGAAAAATCTACACGATTTATAAACGAGAATGGCACTTAAATTATATCAAAGGGTTTCTACGGACGGAGAAACAATAAAAATTACAAAACTAAACAACCTTTATCAACAAGAATTCAAGAAAACAAACGATAAATATAAATAAACAAAAAAAACATTTGCTTTATTAATTGGCCGGAGGACTAAAGTAAAGAGACAACAATATTATTTAATTCTGAATGATATACAAAAAACAAACCTTTGTATTTGAAAACTGGCAACATTTTGGTAGTAAAATAATGAATTGTTTATTTTGATATAATATTAATAAAAAGGGTATTTTCTTTGTGTCGTATTGTTGACAATCTCTCTTGTTTTTTTTGTAAATAACCTCCAGCGATAAACCAATTATTAATGAAGATAAACATTAAGCTACGTAGGAAATAAACATACCCTGATTTCAGCAGTACCTAAATGAGAAAAAATACCCCTTATATATAGGATGCCACCAAATTGATCACCCCATCGGAAGACGTTATAACTTTTACGAATGGCGTCGTACGACAATCATATTTTACATTTCGCTCACTCCTTTCAAGAACGTCATAAATCAAAAATCTGTGAAACTGTGAAAAAGAATTTAGCACTTCATGAATATGGTACCATATTTCTAATATTAATTCTAGGTTTTATTATTTAAAAAATCTATGTAACATATATCGCTCACTCTTTTCAACAACGTCATAAATCAAAAATCGTCGATTTTCAGTTGTACATGTTTTCGGAATGCCCAGAAAATGTACGTTATCCCAGCAAAAGCGGCATATTTTTAACTTAATATTTACCCGTTGCAGGGCAGAAAGTGTTGATTTTGAAGAAAAGGTATTGTTTAATTATTTTTATAAATAAGTATACTAAATATTTTTTAAGCGTAGAAAAAACCTTCAGGTTTTACCTAAAATGATCTGTTGCACAGTAAAAAGTAGTCAATAAGTCGCTTGATATTTATTTTTAATATATTGTATTATAATATTTAACATTAAAAACGCTCTCCTGAAAAATCAAGTATTTTGATTTATGACGTTCTTGAAAGGAGTGAGCGATTTGTGAACGAGACAAGTGCAGTTTATAAACAAATTCAAGGTTGCGCAAAATTAATCATCCAACTTTGTTTTTAAAGTCGAGCAATGGAAATCTTTATTCAGACCTTTATTTTTTTTTCTATTAAGTAAAAAAGATGATTCCGCCAGTGTTATACACATTTATGTCTGTTTTATCAATTTGTCTGTAAACTGCAGCTGTCTTGTTTACAAGTGTCAAATATGATTGACGTACGACACCATTTGCAAAAATTACAACATCTTCCGGTAGGGTGATAAATTTTTCGCCACTCAGTATAATTCCAAGCAACGCCGACCACAGGTAGCTAGTTACATAGTAATGATATAAAATTATGTTTATATACTGTTATAATATGCATAACACATAAAGTATGATAATATGTACGAGTATATCTAGCAGAAGCGATCCGTACATATTAATATATTACAGATAGATTACTCGAGTATTTATTCACAGAATTAGCATATTCCATTAATCATTTAATAAACCAATTATATCGATTCCATATATCAAATAAATAACACACTTACTGTATGAATTTGCGCTCTTCGTGAACTGAATATTGCAGCTTACGACTGCATATGATTATCTTTGAATGTTTAGGGCACACATATGTACTTTGCAAAACCAGTTCAGTATAAAGTTTTGACTCAAAGAAATATACACCACACGTTTCATACAAAAACAAGGACTTGCATGAGCGCGCTAAATCAATGATTAACAATACACTTGGATCTTTTTTTATGCGATAGATACGTTTAACGAGGAGTCGAATAAAAAATTCGCATAAAAAAAGACTTTACGTATATACAAAACTAACGGATATGTTCCATTTTTTTTTTAAACTGCATAACTTCAAATGAAAATGATAGAATGTACCAAAATCGCATAAAATAAAAATAAAAAAGAGCTTTTTCCTTGATTAAATATCCATATATGGGAAATCGTTTTTGAGATAAATCTTCAATCCATATTACAAGTGCGTTTTCTGTTTTTTCCAATAAAGCATCTCTTGAATACGATGTAAGATTTGAGCTTAAATTTGTGCCAGTGACACAGTCACACTTTGACGGTTATAATCTGCACTTGTATACATTTTAGATTTTTTTATGCGGATTCGCATAAAAAATACTTGAACTACATACAAAAATAAGGGATGGGTTCCATTTCATTTGAAAATCGCATAACTTCAAAATTGCATAAAAAAGATCCGTATAAAAACAGACCCAAGTGTATTTTTATTCACAACATATAAAAATTTCTGTAGCACGAATATATAATGCAAAAGCTTCACTGATTGAAAAATTCCAGCTCGCCACTGATATTAAATCCTTTGAATATGTATATTTAAAAAAATGGGAATCAAACCTGTAAAGCCAGATATGTAAACTCATTGACAGAACCATCACACACAGTTAAAGCAAATATGAATTTTGATGTTGGAATTATGTTTCCGTATTAAAAATGCACGAGTCATGAGTTCGAAGATTTAGAATTTAAAGCCATTTGTATGGAGCCTCAATTAGGGAGTGTGATTATATTGAATATGGTACGAGGAGCGCGGTACATAATGCATTGACCAGCGTAAACAGAAACGATAATCTGTGATATTGTGGACAGGGTATTTAGCGATTAACTGCTCAAAACTAAAGCCCGAAGCCGCAAAAACACTATGCGAAAACTTTCGGGGTTCCTTTTTTTGGGGTTTTCAAATTCAGCCCTTTCCGTCATAAATAGTTAACATGAAGCATTTCCACTACCCGACTTCGTTGCGTAGGACGAGGGCCGGAAAGTTAATCTATGAAAGTCCAGATTGTAAATATTTGAAGTATACTGAGCCGTGCGACTGATAAAGTACGAATATTTTTATATTGTACAGTTATACTCGTCAGAATGTTCGTTAATTAACAAAAAACCTTTTTTTCTCTGAAACATATTTTCTTTTCTCTCTATATAGTATATATTTATTCATCGCATAGACCTTTATTTTTTTGTCAAAGGTCGGATTATACGCTAGCGAACTGGAGTTTTCCTATTTCTGGTAAAGTGGATACAATATTTGGTTACCAAGTAAAAGATATTTAGTACTTTAAATATTGTTATTAAAATGACCGTAAAAAAACAAATAAATCTCTTTGTTTCCTTTTGTATGTTAAACTTATATAATAGATATGTGCGATCGAATTTAATAATTCTTTAAAAATCGTTACTTAATTCGACTTTTTAACGCTAACAACGCCAATTAGCACAAATTTTTGTTGCGTATTGCGTCTTTCTATCTATTAATATATTCGATAACGTGACATCAAAAATTTAAGCTGGATATTCATAAATCAAAGAAATTACAGTTACCTATTAGTGATATCTCTAATACGTGAAGTAAAAATCTGTGATATTTTTATTACTTAAGTCATTATTCGCAACCTTGGATTGTACATTAGAAAATGTGAAGTATTTCTGCAACATATTTAACATTTATCATATTATAGTAATATGGTCGCTAAATATGGGTAAAATGGTGAATGAAATAAGGAATGGATTTATTACTTAAAGCAGCTTTTGACAGATCGTTTGCCCCGTGAATACTCAGGGCGTTTGTGCACTACATGTAATTTTACCGTCCGGCACTTCAGTTAGCGTGATAAAACGATGATTGGCTTGGATTCGCTTGTGCTTTTGTCCATCTCTCTTCGGATCGGTGCTCTTGATCGGTGTGTGAACTATCACGCTGAACTGTCGTTGCCGCTTTTATTTTTCAAAACCGGACTGTTGGATGGTAAAATTCCGTGCAGTGCACAAGCTGCCTCAGACTTCCATATTCCTATAAATACCTTCTTAATTTAAATATGGGTAAAAAATTATCATAGCTTTTATTCTATGTTGTATCTACTTAAAATGATAAGGTTGTAAAAGTTAGTATTTTAGTAGGTACTTACCTATAAAATAAATATTCTAATGGTATAGTAATACCATGTGTTAGACTCCAGCTTATAATACCTTCTGGGTATACGCATCAAATGGAGTAGTTACACATAATTTTCCTGTATAAGCATTTGAATAGTTGACCGATTAACTCTGCTATATAATTGAATAATGAGACTGCAAGTTATCACTTCATCAACCTTTCATATTCAGGATAAGGTAACACGTTATGCAAATGTTATCATGGGTTAACTATGTATTTATATATTTTTATTTTATTTTTAAACAGACGGGTGGTGGTCTTATTACTATAAAGCAATGCACTAAACTTACAACCAACCGACATCGACATCAGAATAATGATCAAAGTTTTTACCTTGTATACATGTTTAAAATTGGTGGGCAGATAATGCTTGTTGGTTTACATGAATGTAAAAATAAAACACTATTTCAATTTTTGTAATTACATCCTCAGTTTTAAGTTTATTTCAAATCAACAAACAATACACTTGTACACATAAAGTAAATTAAAAAAAATTAAAATTTAAGGAGTAACGGTGTAAATAAATAAAAAATACAATATCAATGACATTATCCAAGGATTTGCGTAGGATCTACTCATGATCGAATATATATAACGAAAGTATTTAATTAACGTTTTCAACTCTAAAATTGTTATTTTATATGTAGTAACAATTTTTTATTCTAAAAAAGAAATATATGTTTTATTAAGGCTTGATTATAAAGTCAACCAGTTTTATAGCCAACTCGTAGTGTTGCAGTTAACAGTTTCGTTGCCATCCTGGAGGTACCGGATTCGATATCCAGGTGGCTCGGAATAAATAAGAGTGATTTTTACTCTAATGTTTATTTAATATCACCCTGTACTAGTACCACATACGCGAGATTGATCATATTAACTTAATGTAATTAACGATGAATATAACACTGCATCGATATTATGCAGTGCCTTATGCACCAATTGGATGCTGATGAGAGTAAGGATGAATTGTCAAGTAGATATATTGTTTCATTAATTGATTCTGCAGTCACTTTGTGGTAAAATCTATCCATTTTTAATAAATGTTTTACTTAGTAAATACCACTATTTCTTAAAATCTACTGTGACACGTATTTCGATGCATTCCGCATCATTTTCAAACATCGTTTTCAAACAAGTTTGAAAATGATGCGGAAAGCATTGAAACACGTATCACAGTAGATTTTAAGAAATAGTGGTATTTAAAATAACATTTATTAAAAATGGATAGATATATTGTGTTAAAAGGTTATATGGGAGGAAGAAGCTGTAGGTTTTGAAACCGGTCGACGTTATTGTTAAAATATTTTTTACAGACTTTTAAAAATTTTTCATTAATATAATATAAATTTCGTGTTTTATGTGTCTACGGAATTAAATTGATTGCAAATGTAATTGAAATTCTTCGTTCCTCGGAAATCGATAACCTTTTCGCCTATTTTTGTATGGAGAACCGATAAATAAGCAATTCAGATACTCGTCGTAAAATATAAGGTTTGGAAAACATTTTAGCACCAACTGTAGGCAGCGCGCAATATAGACACTCAATATTACTTTGAGTTATTTTATGATGAACAACGACATATAAACACACCGAATATGTGAAAATACGGCAAACGAGAATTTGTATTCGCGCGGTCACGAAGCACAAAACACAAAACAAATAACAACAAACAACATAACACAACCACATCATTTTTAAGTACAAACGCTCTTTTGCGCACATATTCAACACATCAACGCACAAGTTATAACATTTTTCAATTCAAAAGGAGATTCGGACGTAGCTTTTTTGAAAAAATAAAATTTTTTCCACAACTCTATCGCGCTTACTACTAACTTCTTCACTATTTTCTATTCGTTAATGGTACCAAGGTAGAGCATTACCGTATATTACGGATTAAAAAAGTACTTTTTTTGTTCAAAAAATGCCTTTAAAATTGAGGTGTGTCTTAAAATCGAAATGTATATAATAATGTACAGTGTTTGATTTTAAATTCCCGCCATTTTGAACAAAAAATGTCCAGAACTCACTTCTTCACTATTTTCTATTCGTTAATGGTACCAAAGTAGAACATTACCGTATATTTCGGATAAAAAAAACTACTTGTTCTTTTAAAAAATGTGCCTCTAAAATTCAGTAGCGTCTTAAAGTCAAAATGAATATAAAAATGAACAGTATTTAATTTAAAATTCCATTTCAATAACAAAAATGGCCACATATCCGATGCCGCGGGAAACCTATTTCTATCTGCGTACATTGTCCTAATGGAAATCGTTGAATAAGTAATGTAGTCCACCACACAACACTACACATGCATTTTTAGTACCTACACAAAATATGTTAATGCAATGTTTCTGACTCCACTTTCCCCCACTCTGACAAGGATTCTACGAGAGCCCTAAAATGGTAACAAAATTTTACAAGAAAGAAAAAGAAAAAAGATGAAGTTGTCAGGGATTTTAATGGTCAATTCCGTTTTGTAAACTAAGATTCTATTAGTCTGGTTTGGCAATCTAATAATAAAAATGAAAAAAAAAACTAAAAAAGTAACTCCATTATGGTTTTTTGAATTAAAAAAAAAAAATATCCGTAAAATATGATATATTGGATTGATGCTTACAAATTTCAAATTCATGTATCAATTTGACATTTCTTAATGCCGTTAAGAGGATAAATTTTACGTTCGCTGATAATAATATAATAAATATGTTAATTTATTTGTTGATCTGGAGGGAAACTGACCAAAGGGTGTATACATGTATTATTATACATGGCACTATGTTTTATCCGATAAAACTAAGATTATTTAAAAATATGGCGGGGTTTCTTCGAACAAATTATAAATGATACTTTTGAATCACTGTGTAAATGACCAAACTGTGTGTGGTGCATGCGACAAACGTGTTTATCCGAATAAACAAAGTGTTGTTATGTTTTTCGTTGAATAACAAATGTGCCGAAGAGCGAGTAAACTAAAATTAACTGCTTTTTCCAGAGCAACTGCGTGTCGGCGTGAGGTATGAGCATTTGTCACCTTAAACTTCGGGAAATAAAATACCGCAGACGAACAACAAGCTCACAGCTGCGCGTGCTGAATTTGGGAAACCGCCGTTGTCGCATTTTCCATTTAAAACGAGTTAAATGCCGAAATTAAATTATGTATTTGACGTAGGTATAAGTGAAATGGTGAATTTATGTCCGCCTAAACTCCAGCATCTCGAACGCCGAAATTCTGAGCGGACAATTTTCTGAATGGTCAAGAATAAAGCCATTCTTAAAAGAAATAATAATAGTAGATATTTAATTAATGTTTTAATTGGTAAATACCTGTTTTATTAAAATCTATTGTTACACATGTTTCGATGCATTCCTTATTATTTTCAAATACCGTTTCATGGATGGATTTTACTTTAAGCTTGTTTAAGTTGAGCAAACTAATACTAATAATGTGTACGAATGTCTTAAGTATTTTTTTGGAAAAAGAAACGTTTTCTTATAATCGTATGCAAAATCAAAACTGCGACAATTTTCTTGAATTATTTATGTAAAAAGGTTGAAATATCCTCTTTAAATGATGTGTAGATTTAATGTTTTCAATATGTATGTAACGTATTACATATATCGCTCACTCCTTTCAAGAACGTCATAAATAAAAAATCGTAAATTTTCAGTTGTGCATGTTTTCGGAATGCCCAGAAAATGTACTTTATCCCAGCAAAATTTAATTTAATTTAATTTAATATTTACCCGCTATAGGGAAGAAATTTTTGTTTTTGCATTTTTAAGAAAAGGTATTGTTAAATTTTTTTTTGATATTATAAATATTTTTCAAATGGAGAAAAAACCTTCAAGTTTTACCTAAAAATATGTTTTGCATGGTAAAAAGTTCAATAAGTGGCTTGATATCTATTTTTAATACATTATATTATATTTTCAAACATTTAAAACGTTCTCCTGAAAAATCAAGTTTTTTGATTTATGACGTTCTTGAAAGGAGTGAGCGATATGTGAACGTATAGAACTTTAGTCGGAACGAAGTCAAGGCATTTTCTAATGAGCATTATCAGTAACGGAGTATTTTATTATGTTCAATTTTTTGTACCTATCCAAGAGATCTAGTTCTGAGAAACCATACATGTTCAAGACATGAAAATTTATTACTTGTATTCAAATTATCTGTCAATTAAATTAAATACACCGAAGTGAATAAGTACACAGAAGTAAATATATATGTACCTGTACCAACTCTTAGAATAACATGAGGTTTAAATAAATAAATAATTAGTTTTACAAAATACTTAGCACATAATGCTGCATGAAATTGATGTAATATTTATTTGATCGTTTATTATATGAAGGCACGGTTATGAATCCTAGTCCATGATAATATTAAATTTATATTAGAGTAAAATAAAAGACTCATATATTTATTTTCAGCCCATAGGAATCGAACCCGGGACCTTCAATATGATAGCCCACTGAGCAAACTAGTACATTATGTAGACGGACAACGTGAAAAAAAATAAAACAAATATTGCAAAAACGTCGTATTTAGTACAATTGAAAAATAATTAATAAGGTTTTCAAAATCAACGGTCCATAGAATTTAAAACACAAAATAAATCCGCCTCCATGGTGTAATGATTAGCGTGTTTTGCTACCGTGTTGGAGGTCACGAGTTTGATTCCCAGGGGGGGGGGGGTTGAAAATAAATATTAGTGATTTTACACTCTAATATTTATCCTGGACTGCCCTGAAGCGCAGGAGTGATCACCTTGCCTTCATGTAAGTAACGATCAAGATAACATTGCGTCGATACAGTGCAGTGCCTTATGAACCATTGGGTGCGGGTAAGGGTAAGAAGAAGAAGAATAAAAAAATGATATCATTCTGTTTAAGTAATGCTTCATCTGTATTTTCTCCAATTTCTGCAACATATTTGATATGTGTCATTATTATGGCAGAAAAACAAATAATTTACTGCGGTATTATTGATCTTGAATAATTGAATATGCACATGTACATACTGACAAGTGAGATCGATAAAAATTGCATTTTTATGTAAAAGTAGATATTATTATGATCAGGCGTTATGTAGGGCAGAATTTCCACCATGACGTAAATGTCTTTTTCAAGTAATTAACAATTTCAGACTGTAACGTATTACATTTATTATATTATACAATACATGTGTACAATAAAGAGACAAGTTTAACATTATTTTTGACATCTAAACATAGATGAAGAAGAATATGGAAGTCTGAGTATTTACAAAGCTTAAGACCTGTATTAGGCTGGTTTATTGTTCAATTTTCAGAGCAACATTCACTACAAATTTATGCTTTGTGTCATCAGATTGATCAATCAGGAGTTCGAAATTTGAGTAGTGTGGTTGCCAATCATGGGTAGAATGGTGAAGGTTTTCATATTTTCTTCATCTATGTTGAGATGTCAAAATGTAAAAATAACTCCTAAGTGGAGGAAACCCACAATTGTGAACAAGTATTTGGACACACTCAAAATGTTGTGAATGTATCATATCGCTCACTCCTTTCAACAACGTCATTTATCAAAAAACTTGATTTTTCAGGAGATCGTTTTTAAAGTTTAAGAATATAATGAAATGTATTAAAAAAATATCAAGCCACTTATTGAACTTTTTACTGCGCAACAGATCTTTTTAGGTAAAACCTGAATGTTTTTTCTGCATTTGAAAAATATTTAGTATATTAAAAAAATAATTAAACGATACCTTTTCTTCAAAATGCAAAAACAAATATTAAGTTGAAAATATGCCACTTTTTCTGTGATATAGTAAATTTTCTGGGTATTCCAAAAACATGCACAACTGAAAATTGTCGATTTTTGAAATATGACGATGTTGAAAGGATTAAGCGATAGAGAATATTAATATAGAAGCGCCCTTAATTTTACGAAAATGGCGAATGAATAAATTTGACGGCAATTTGATTCTACCGGTTTCATTGCATTGAGTAGTAAATTACAAAATTTATGTCTTTATTCAATTTGTTAAGTAGGTATATTTGTATTAAGAAATTAATCACTTTTATGTCCGTTACACACTCATTAGTAGGAAATCAAGAAAGGTGTGCAATAAAACATATTCTGAACATAATTAAGAAAAAAGGCTGAGTCATAAATAATATTATAAAGTCCGTATTCCCAACACTTCGGGCAACAGAAATAGCTCAATACCAAATAATTTTATGACCTAATCAACGAATCGAGTAATAAATTTCTTTGCATTTTTTTGCAAATCTGAGCCATTAAAATGGCACGTTTACAGTCCACGGTCAAATAAATACGATCATTAATATTAGACTGTTTTATTATTTTTATTTTTAAATTCGGTTAATCGTATGAAACGTCAGTGGTAAAAATTCACATTTTTTAATGTCATAAAATGTATTTTTTTGTTGTTGATATCTCATCAAAGATGAAGAAGAATATGGAAGTCTGGGCATTTACGGGGCCAACAACCGTCATAGGCTGGTTTAAGTGTTCACTTTACACACGTGTAACATTCACCAATTCTACCCATTATTGGCAACCACACTACTCAAATTCTTGGAAGTTCTAAATATATATATATGAATAGAAATATTAACCTTGAATCACTAGAACTTCACTAGAGACATCTATTGGTGAGATGAAATGATGATGATCTTCAGGTTTTACTTAAAAAGATCTGTTGCACAGTAAAAAGTTCAGTAAGTGGCTTGATATATATTTTTAATACATTGTATTATATTTTTTAACTTTAAAAACGTTCTCCTGAAAAAATCAAGTTTTTTTTATTTATGACGTTCTTGAAAGGAGTGAGCGACACGTGCATTTAATGCTTTAAAAAAACACAAATATGGTATGGCTTTCTTACTAGTTTTTGTTATTCAAAGTAAAAAAAAAATATTATCGTATTTTTACGATACGTAAATAAAAAAAATGTAAGAAGTTTTATCTATTTTATTTACGATAAAAGATTAAAAAAAATATATTCATATTCTCAAATAAGGTGTTTATAAGGACAGGCTGTACAAAACATACTCATAATCAGGACGAAGTGTTAATTCAACTGTTCGCCTATCAAACGTATGCAAATTAGGAGGAAATAAATTTGTGGCTTCGTAGGTACTTCATCAGATAAATTATTATGCCTCACTTTGGGCGTCCTTTGCTTTGTGAAATGAATAATTTTGGTTAAAACGCAACACCCTCAGTGGGAATTTCTATTTATTTAAAAAGGCATTAAATCAAAGCCGTGAACATATTTCTGTGATAGGAGATATCGTAGTCATACATGAGAAAGTGACCAAATGATTTTTTTATATAAAACCGTGATCATTGACTATTTGATATCTTACTAGCTTAATATTGCCCTGAAAAACGTCCCAAAGGATTTTAAACTTGTAAGTATAATATATTGACTTGGTAAAAATGACTTACTGCATTGATGGTTATTTTTTAACCAAGCAAAAGTGACTTAAATGGCCCTACGACGTTTCTCCTGTACGTCTACGATATACACACATGTATAACATATGTAAATAAATTATGGTTATAACATATGTAAATAATATAGGTTAATATTGTATTGCCTTACTTTTATCATATTTTAAAATATGGGAAAATGCAAATGAAAATAAATAAATTATACAGGATGTTTCATTATTAAACATTATATTAAACAATACCTTTTCTTCAAAATGCAAAAACAACATTTTCTACCATATTATATTTTTTCGTTTTAAAATACACGTCATATACCAAACTTTTTGAGTAATTTGAAGGCAGGCTAAAATTTGTATAATGTTGTTAAACAAATGATACTGAAGGTAGAGTTTATCATTTTAATTCTACCTCTTCTTATTCAGCTGTTTATTTTCCAATTGTGAAACATATATGTAAAAAACTATAAAAATTGCGCGTAATTTAAAAAAATTCGAAGTAATTCATCTCATTTAAAAATACACAAAATGTTGCTGGACATATTTTCAATTAGTTTAAATTCTATTTCAATTGTCTGTCGTATTTTATTTATTTATAAGTGGGATGTTTGGACTTTGAATTATGAAAAAAAAAAACTATCAAAGAATGCTAATACAAGAAAAAAAACTTAAGTTATATAATTGTTACGTTCTTTTCCTACCTACCCACATTGCAAATACCCTTCATTGTAACGATTTTAAAAATGCGTCACATAATGCACGTCTCTTTAACGCTTTAAATTGTTAAATAATATGAAATATAAATAATTTATAAATAGCCTGTTCCGCGAAATAACGTGACATGAGAATTTTTACACATAATGAGATACAATGTTTGACAGACTTGCCTCAGGGAATAAAATACACACTTGCGAGTATGTACTTTACATATATCAGAGTCGATATAATGTGTATCTAATTTGCGCGATTCCACGATAAGAGCAGGCGAAGATCTATATAGAAATCTAGTACACGGTAGTAAGTTACTAATCCAACTGAACACTGAATGCAATACTCTATATTTATTGCGAAGGAGGTTAATCTCTGCTTAAATGGTGTACCCTAACGAGCGGCTGTCAAATATTGATTGGAAACTAAATGAGTTGTCATGTTTCATTACGATCGTTTGCAATCAAGTACATATTTCAACAAAAAACTTTAATCTTTATATTGAGAATGTGATGAATTGAACAACATGCTTATAACATGACAGAATTCTATTTTTCAAGCCCAAAATTTTATGTACTGTGTACCGGAATACATTGACAAATCAATTTATCCATATTTCATAACAGTGTGCAAAATATTTATTCATAATATATCGTGGATAAAATACTTTAACTCAAAAATATGTAATTATGACTTAATAATGTATATTACTAAGTTTTGAACGTTCTATAAACTGGAAAAATACACTTAGTAGTTTAAAATGTCGTATAAATGTGGTTTTTATTAGTAATTTTTACTTTAAGTTTAATAGCAGGTATTATATTCAGGCTAAGAGCTTTGAATAACAGGGATTATTCAAACAGGGATTTAAGAGTTAACGTTTTTTGCCAGTATACCCACGAGTACGGAACATCTAAGAGCTGTTTTGGACTGCCCAAAATAGGGACACTTTCTGACAAGTGATAGTCAACGTCGGAGTTATCCGATACTGACTCTAATATTGATATGTCATTCATTTTTATATTTTTAAAACAAATTAAAGTTGGCAATTTTACTATTCATAAAATATTCTCCACACACCCTGAATAATAAAAATTCCCAGGATCACTGGAATTTTGCATGAATTTATAATTTAAACATCACAGAATTCGCACCAATTTCATTATTAATTTCCGTTTGTTATGGTTTACCTCAAAACAGTTTAATGACCAAATTTTTGTACAAAAGTTTTTTTAATCTTTTTTCAAGCGATAGGACCTGTTTTTGGTATTCTCATTTATTATTATAATAAAAACTTAATATAATAAAAAATAATACTAAAAGTTGATAAGGTACTTCAAAGAATAAATGTGGCTTAAAGAAAACCCATTTTAAAAATCTATTTAATTTTTAAAATGTTCGTTTATACAATCTCCTCAAATCTCTTAAAAGCTATTCACCGATTTTCTTCAAATTTTCATAACGTTGCAATTGAATACTTGCGGGGTTTTGTCTATATTTTTAATAAAAATGTAAAAGATGACAGACGGTTTTTTTTTTCTGAATGTTGCTCATAGCGAATAGCGTGCTTCTTGGTATCAGCTGCCATTTCCCTGCTTTGTGTAGATTTATAACATGTTTATTACTTAACAAGCATTGTGAAATTAAACATATTGAGAAATGTGTATTGATAATTTTTTTTCATTTCCACTTAATCCGAATGAGTCACAGTAATGCTCGGCTGGATATGGTAAGTATATAATAAAAATCAACTAATATGATATGTTTTTAATAAATTAGATAAAAAAATAATAAAAATAAGATAGAAAAGGAATATTTCATTTTCTTCTTTCGCGCTTGTCATGTCAGTTCCCTCTTATGTCGACTATTATTTGAGAGTAATACTCCTTTTTTTGGGCAGCTGGTCTAATCTCATATTTGTCTTCTGCCTACACCTCGTCGAGCTTCTATTTTGCCTTTTATTATGTGAAATAGTCCATACTTATCTCCTCTAAGCACATGCCCCAGATACGACAGCTTCTGGACTTTGATATCAATCAGCAACTGTCTTCCAACTCTTATTCTTAGGAGCACATTTGCACACCATATTGGTCCATGGAATGCCTTACCTAACCAATTCATAGTGTCGATTTTGAGGGTTCACGATTCAACTCCGCATTGAAGTTTTAAAAATGTTTATCGATTTTATGTCATGGTGTACATTCAGTACTGCAACTTAGATAATAAATATGATTGTTCAGTACTTGGATCGCGATTCTGCTACAGAGTTTAAAACTTATTACCCACAATACCGCCAAGCTGTTTAGTCTCCGTATAAGTTTATTGTACTTTAATATGAAGATCACTTTACCGAAGCACGTTCCACAACTTATAAACCACTTTGGGACATGTGGTCGGAATGGTCGTCTTATTATAACCACCGTAAAGGCCACAGTAAGTAGTATTACACAATAATGTAAGCAAATAGTTCTCTCTTAATACCATACTTTAAATCCGCTACTCTCTGACATATTTGTGATATGTATAGTAATGTAACAAATATTACTGTAATATTATAATTATGTTATTATTTATGTAGATTTTATCATTACAAATTACAATAATGGGCCCTCACAAAGTTTTCTCGTGCCAAAAGGAAATTTTACAATACGTGCGTGCTTATTTACAAAACTATACGAAAGAAAACCGTTTATGCCATGTAATCAAATACGGCATAGCCAAATGATGCGATCCATTTCAGATCTACCCACCTTCATCATCTATTTATGAACAGCTCTTTTATACTTATTGTTTTTCTATTGACTTTATTGATTATGGAAGTAGTAACAATTTAAACAATTTAATTGCATAATTTTCGACATAAAGGGGTGAGTATTTTAATTTTTGTTTGATGAAATTCTGTGTTTTAAATCTTGTAGCACTATGTGCGTTTCTATAAAGTGTGTCAATTTTGATTTGTGTGCTTTGAAATGGATATTTTATATTTTATACCACATTTTGGAACTATGTACGAGATAAACATATCATATATACCAGTTTTGTAGTACCAAGTACCAAGTTTGTACTAAGTAATTAACCGTTATATATCTACTTTAAAGTGGACATACTTTTTTCACATTGTGGAACTTCCTTTTCTTAAGAGATTAAGGATTTTATTAACTATACTAAGTAGACAGTGCGATCTTAGTTGAAGCTTAAGTGTAAATGGCATGTGTTTATCTATACATTTGTCAACTTACTTTAATAGTTTTCTATACTTCTTTGCTTTAATAGCACTATTAAAGCACTGTTGTTAAGTTATATTTCAATCGTAATTAGTTTTAAGATTAATTGATAGTTATAAAAGTTGTTTTGTAACATTTTTATTGGGGATATCTGGATGAAATGGATTGCAATACGTTTTATAAGTACCCGTATTTCGTATTACCAAATACCTTTACGGCTGTAAATTTTATGTTGAACATAGAAAAAAGCTCAATTTTTTATGCTTCATTTTAGATGGGCAATGACTTTAACATTTTTACCTGAAGATTTTATTAAATGAAGATTATATTTGAGTATCGATATATGTGGTTTTTCCATTTCAATTGTGTAGTAGCCAGCGCGTTCGACTACCTCGCTGGAGGTCCCGGGTTAGATTCCCAAGGGGGTTGAAATAAATACTTGTAATTTTCACCCCCATATTTATTTAATATAACATCACTTACACATTATATAAAAAGTGCAGAACTAATCACCTTGCTTTCATGGATTAAACGATCAAGATACCAATGCTTCGATACGACGCAGTGCCCTATGCACCATTGGATGCTGGTAAAGGTAAGAAAAATAAGATATAGATTTAAAAAAATGAGAGATAGATTTATAAAATAATATACACAGACAATAAATTACGTGTGCATGTAGGTACTAACGCTCATAGATAATTTTTGATAAGAAAGAGCGTCAGTGTGTAACGTACCCCACAAAAAATATTTGAAATTAAAAAGTGAAAACAACAAACGGTAACAATTTATATGGAAACAAACTATACCGTTTAAAACAAGTCTGGTGTTAAAATTTCATTTTGAAAAAACTAAATACATAGTCGTTATTTTATTCCATGGTGTTGAAATTAAATTTTTCCAAATCAGCGATTTTTTTAAACCAATTTTAAAAAAACAACTTAAGGGAATAAAATGAAAACTAGTTACATTTATTCAAGCCAAAAAAATATTCACCCGTACATTTCGTGAAAACAAATTAAAAATAATATTCGATATTTCTGTCCAATTTTGCAAAGCTTAATTAATACACGCCAAAATCACCAAAGAGTATTCTGCCAATCATTATTAAAATGTCACATTTGAATTTTTTAAAAATACCTTTTTTGTTGCAAATCGGTAATATAATCAGAATATTGCTGGTCGTGTGTCGTAATTATGGAATCGATTGCTTAGTGTGGTGTTAATAATCACTTCAAAAAACTACTGATGAACGTGGAAATATCAGATTGATTTCGATAAATTAAACAATTTCTATAAAACCGTTTGCCCTTGATTTAAAAAGAATGATTAGACTAGATTCCACATATAGCACACATTTCACAATATATCTAAATACATTTTAAAAGTGTTTCTAAATAATAAAAAAAACTTTTATAATATTAAGGCAAATGAATCTACAAACAATTTTTAATGATTCTAGTTTCATACAATCGTAAATAATTTCCCTTGAAAATTACGCATTTTCTTTACCACAAAAACCGGCAAAAACTTATGCTTACACCTGATAAAATCGTAATTGATTTTAGTTTTTCTGTTTCCTCGTATTAACCAATATTATTATTTATGTATTTAAAAATAAAATTATATTTCGTGAACAAATGACATTATAAAAAGGTAACTAACTAACTAACTAACCATCACGCCGCTTCCCCGCAGGGGTAGGCAGAGAGAATAGAGCGCCACACCACTCTGTCCTTGCAAACATTCTTCGCCTCTTCCACGTTCATGCATCTCCTCATACATACCCGCCGACTACCATTACCATTTTTCACGAAAAATAACCTTACAATACTGTCAATTGAGAAAAAACATTTATATTTTGATTTTCATAAATTTTTTATTTTATTTTTTTATTCATTTAATATATTTACATTTTTATTTATAACATAATACATTTGAATCATTTATACACATGGAAAACTTTTATATTTCGATTCGCTGTGCCTCTCCATAAAAGAGACTGTGCTCTCGTGCTTGGAGAGGGACTTACACTCGTGGTTTAATGTTATATAATAAAAGATATAATAGTTTTTTGTATATTTTTTCAAGATTGAAATGTATAGAGCTTTAATTTTTTCTTAAGTATTTTTATATCAACTATTTTTTTAATTTCTTTAGGTAGTTTATTGAAATGTTTGATTGCCAAATATTTGAAGTTTTGCTGAAATTGCTTGGTGTTGCATTTTGGAGTAGAAAAATCGTTTGAGAATCTCGATGATAAATTTTTTGTTAAATTTAAATAGTTGTCACCCTTTAGTATTTGAAAAATTGCGGTTTTTTTATAAATGGATTGTATATTTGGGACTTGAAATTTTTTAAATAATAATGTTGTTGGATATATGTTTTTTTTTTCAAAATAACTTTAATCATGGTTTTCTGTACTATTTTCACTAAGTTCAGTATGTTGTTGTATGAGCCTCCCCATGCAATAATGCCATACTGTAGTAGTGAGTGTACGATAGCATAGTAAACTCTTTTTAGGTTGTCGATGGTTAGTATGTTTCGAATTCTAATAAATATAACATATATTTAAATTATTGATTTGACATAAACTTTGTGTAACATAATAACAAGTTGATTTAAATATAAAACTTGTATAACACCATTTTTGAGTTTATTAATGTAAACTCGAGTGATTTGAAGAATCACAGATGTTTTCATTAACAGGTGAAAATAAAAATGATTTTATATTTTTGTGGTTTGTAGTATTGTCTGGATGTACACTTGGATGGCTTGACTCTGGCCAGTGTCTGTATACGACGGATTCATTAGCTCTTTGGACAAGTTGCGCGTGGCAATGAGGATAGCCTGAACGACGAGTTGTGATTGGTAAGCTGGAGGGGGAAAGAGGGAGAGGAAGATCTAAACACACGATGAACCGATTAAGTTAAGGCAGCAGTAGGCACCTCGGTGGTTGGAGCGCTACTGCAGCGCAGTCAATGGAGACTAAAACGTAGATAAATTTTTGTCTGAGGTAGTGTATTTTATCCGCCTTCGTAGTGTAATGATCTGCACTCTCGGCTACCATACTGGAGATCCTGGTTTCGATTCCCAAGAGGGGTCAAATAAATACATGTGATTTTAACACTCAAATATTTATCCAATACTACCCTGGACTGGACTGAATATAAATTCACAGTAAAATCGGAATACAATTTAATGTTGTTTCACATCTTCGATAAATTTCGCAACTTTGTTAAAAAAATGCTTTGCAAGAGCAGATCTGTCAAGAACTGTCTGGACTGGTACATGAAGCGTAGGGCCGATCACCTTTCCTTCATGTGTCAATTAATGATTAAGATAACACTGCGTTTATATGATGCAGTGCCCTATGCACCATCGGGTGCATAGGTGTTTGAATAAGTGTATTTTTACCTGTTAGCGAGCATTTATAGTTGTCGAAACTATTTTTACACTTAAAAAATTAAAAGTGGTATTATACAAGTGATTTCTTTTAATGTTTAAATACTCGTTAGTTATACGTAGGTAGATACCAAAATTTTCCGGTAATTTTTAACAATAGTCAATCGTTACCATAATATATTGTAGATACATATAGCGTAGGATTTCGATATTCAAATGTGCTAGTTGCGAAGTTAGGGCAACATGCGAGCTCTGAGCTAATTGATTCGTTGGAGACATGTCGTGGAAGGGAGCAGGATTTATTATACAACACGCTGTGACGCCTCCTCCACGTGTCCTTATCCCGTCCCGTGTGTGATGGTACCACTCACGAGTTGGAAGAATCCGCGGAGATGTTTCACTTTAAGCTACATGGATTTGGTAAAGGCCCCTCTAATGTGAATACCGGGTGTGCCAAAACAATTGCACGATTTTATATTTTAATTTCATTTTTGCCTTTGACCCGGAAGTCTGGTTAGTTGGAAAAGAAAGAAAAGATTTATCCTATTTGAATTTCCTTATTTTTTTTCAATTTATATTTAGTTTTTTTTAAACATTTTGTAAAATTTATTGAAAATTTCCTACACATGAATTTAACAATGCTTGTGTGCATATAATATTGTAGTAGATGTCAAAAATCACTCTGTCCACCATGAGCGATATACGTTTAGATATATGTATTTTAGATATTTTTTTAAATATTTCAATAATATATACTAATTGTCCGATTAATTGGAAAATAAAAGAAATACATAAGTACCGCATATTTCCAACCAATTAAATTTCACAACGCTTGTGGGCATTCAATATTTTAGTTGATGTCAAGGATCACGCTGTCCGCCATGAGCGATGTACACGATTTTTATAATGTACATGTATACTAGCTGTACTCAGACAGGCGCAGGCGTTGCTATGGTTCAGTCTGGTTAGTAGGAAAATAAAGAAAAGAGAAAGCACACATTCACGTTTTATTTCACAAAGCTTGTGGAGGTATACGATACTTTAGTAGCTGTCAAGAATCACGCTATCCGCCATTATAAAGAATCAATAATGCGTGTGTTTTTATTTTTAAGCTCATATAAAGCTTTAAAAGCTTTATAAACACTAAATTAGGACACAAAAACAAATCTTCACATTCTACTGATTGCAGCTAATAATCAAAATTAAGTGCATTATTTTTTATGTCAATTGTCTATTGATATGACATTTTGAAATTATGATATTAATTTAGATATTTTTAATTAATGCAAAAACGTTTGACTTACGAAACATATCACTCGGTTCACCCAGTAGCTGATATAAACGTAATATGTAGAATACGTAGTTTATAATAAAGGTAGGTAAATGTACATAAACAGAGTGAATGGAGTCTGAGGTATGCTTCTACTCAAATTGGTGTTTGGTACATATACACATAACCATACCTCATATATGTACATATATTATATGTGACAACGTACGAGTACTTTTACACCATACATACTCGTAAGTGAATTTACTTACTTACAATTTATAGGTATATATATATATATATATATATATATATATATATATATATATATATATATACATATATATATATATGTCATCATTTCATTTACATTTCAACAAAGACGACGCAGAATATTAAGTCTGGATATTTACATAAAATATTTACCATTCTACCCATGATTGACAACCACACCATTCAAACTTTTGGAACTCACATCTGATCTACGGTTGATTTGAGAAGGCTAGCAGAGACCCTTTTATTTAGATATATGTGAGATTCTAATCGGATTATTATAAATACTGGGAGACACCTGAAATCCTCTTTATGCAGCTTATAATTTGGTCAATTTGGTTATTTTATTAACAAAAAAATTGGTGTGTCCAAATCCTTTCTTTCGCCAAAAATGTTTGAGAATCGCTGGCCTATACTATTTAAATATCTCTTTGAAACAATCCAGTCAATTATTATGTTTTCATCAGAAAGTAGTAAATTATAGGTTGGCGTACTGATGTGACATATACTCTATGACCCATTGCATATGAACGCAACTGTTCAGATTTCTTCCTCGTATTACTGACTGTAATTATGATGAATTATCTGACCTTATTTACCAACCCTTGAGCTGTTTTCCAACAGACTCTCTTATTACCGAGTTGGGGGATGTGACACTCCTTTGATAATATGGCTCTTGATACACTATGGCTGTTGATTCGTAGTATTTATAATATAAAGGTACAATAACGAAACCCAGGAAGGTTAAAAACGACGTGAAGATTTTAAGTAGTAATAGGAAGTAGTACATATAATTAAAACAGTTGCTGATATTTTTCCCATACGTTTCATTAAATGGTTTAAGTCTTAGGTCGTCAAGATGTGGCTCGGGAGCCGTATGCGCCTCTTTGACCTTTTAAGTGTGGCTCTAGCACAAATTTTCGCGGTAATGTTCTTCGACTCTACGTGTTCATGTAATTTTTAAAAAAAAACTTGAACCATTTTAAAAGTAATCTGAAAAATCCTCTTATTAATGAGAATAAGGAAATGTGCTGAAAATAACGGCAAACAAACCTAATTTGATCAAACTTTTTAGGGAGATGCAAGGACATTATTCGCAATGAGTAGTATTATTTTGGATACCTTACTTTCAAAAGATTTTTTATTAATGAATTAATTCCTTATTAAGTGGGAGTGAAATCAATTTTTATTCAATGTACCCGTAATGTAGTAAAGGTTTTAAATTATAAAAAGGTGTACAAGAATTGTATGGAGACTTGGCTCTCAATATTTTTTAAATCATTGTAATGTGCTTATTGCTCTTTGGCTAAAAAGTTTATCGACCACTAGTTTAAAATGCATTTGGCGATAAAGAATCGATTTGAAAACTATCATTACTTGATTCAATTTGCTTAATAATATAAAGGTTTATCGTAAAAACAGAGCAGGCTCTTCAGAATGTCAAGAAAAGTGCCAGATCGTGTCAAATTTGACGCGTTGACCCTTTTTGTCAGCTAAAGTTTTCCACCAATTTTTGGCCAAGGGTCCCGGAGTTCGAGATTTTTTGGATGGTGAGATTTTTGCCTACATAGAAAAACAGCTCGGGTCTTTATTATTGTACCTTATATAACCAAATAAAAGGTAATAACACTTTTTCCTCTATTTCATAGTGCCATTGCGGAGTTATTGCCCCATTATAGCGAGACTGATATTAACAGCACTAAATCATTAAATGAATACTGTGCTTATAAAGAAAATTTGATCTACCATTTTTCTATTCGCGAAACCGAAGAAAAATGAGAAATCACTAAAAAATTACTTTATTATTCTATTTTATAGAGAAAACTCTATATTTTCTCGTTTTTTGTCCATTAAAAATATCGTTTTCGTAATTTTGGGAAAATGTTTTGAACGCAAATTAATATTATGTGACGAGTTTTAGATTATACTCTGAACTTGATTAAACTTATTAACGTTTTATACTCCCAGCGCGGCCTTATTCTGTAAAAAAACCTCGTTACGAAAAATTAAAATAAATTTCATTAATTTAATCGAGTTCTTTTAAGTGTGATTAATTTTTAAAACCTGTTTTAGATGAAGGTTCTAATTTGGGTTGAGTTCAGAAAAAATATAATTTTCCTTATAATGATAAAATTAACGCATTTGTTTTGAAGTAAGAAGTATGAAAACTATATTTGAACGAACGTAAGTAATCTTATTTAATTAAGTTCTAGTTGAAATTGAAAACTATTTGTAGTGAATTTAAAGTACATTAAAGAACCTTTTAGTTCCGTTCTAGAACATAAGAGAGATCAAATTGAAGATTATACATATAATATTTACGTATTTCCATACGAGTATTATTACAAAAAAAGGCAGTAAACGTGTGATTAAACTTTTTAATATTACATTTGGTAAAGAAAGATATACTTAACTATATAATTAGACAACATTTTGAGTATGTCCAAATGCTTGTTCAGCATAAAAATGATTAGAAATAAGAATAAAATAGGACTGCGATAAAAAAAATCAGTCACAAAATTTTATTATGTTTCAATTGTATAAGGGTTTGAAAATGTATGAAGAATGAAAAGAGAATAAAATTTATATTTGAAGCAATAAATTTGTGTTTTAAAATCGTTTGTAATTGTTTGAAAAAGATTTTAAAAGAAAGTTACATTTTAATTATATAATGAAAAGAGAGATTAAAAAAGATGTTTTATTTACTATAAGACGGTGTAAATATGTATATGGAAGAAGTAAATTAAGTGTAAAAAATAGTTTGTATTAAATGTAATATACCTACTCGTAAGCAAACTAAAGAAATATTAAATAAATACATACCTACATTAACAAAATAGTTATAATTTTCGGTAAAGAAATTAAAAGAAAATACATACCTACATAAACAAAAGAGATATATATTTTTTTCGGTTTCCTTTTATGAAACCTCTCTTATCTCTTTATTTGGCAAGTAGTATACACTTAAGTCGTTCTGTAATTTAAAGACTTTTAAATTAATCTTTTTCAAATGTTCTTTTTATAGGTACAATGGCTTACAATTTTATTATCACTTGGTCAATGTTTCGTCGTAAAGTTTTTTTTACATCAGTAACTCCTTATATTTTAGCAAACGTTTACTGCCTACA
This sequence comes from Brachycentrus maculatus, assembly GCF_059751285.1. Lineage (NCBI taxonomy): Eukaryota > Metazoa > Arthropoda > Insecta > Trichoptera > Brachycentridae > Brachycentrus > Brachycentrus maculatus. Next base: position 1,916,050 of record NW_028280778.1, read on the forward strand.
CTAGTAATAAAACATTTACTTGAACAATTTTTGTAACATGTTATGGTGGGTATATTGATAGCAATGAAAAACATAAAAAACGGTATAAAATATACTACGTTGGATTTCTTAGCTCCAATTCGATATGTTTACAACCACTTTAAAAATGATAAAAAGCGTCTATTTCTAAATGCTACCTCCTTAATAGCTATTATCAGACATATCAAAACACCGTTCAAATATATTATTGACAATTTTATTGGAATGAAAAAGTTGACAGAAAAATACGGTTAAGAAAAACAGCGTTATATATTATTTTATATGAGACATAATATTCTTATTTTCAGTATCCCATTTTTTTGCTATAAAATTTCTGACTTATATATATTTTATACGCTATATAATTTTTATATAATTTCTGACCAATTAATATTTTATAATATTTTTTCAGCTAAGAGAACTTAGTCTATATGTTTTTGAAATTTGATTAACAAATGCGTATAAAAACTGATTTTTTTGCCACTTTCTTTTAAGAATAGGTAGGTACATAAAAGTTTCAAGCTTTGTATAATATTCAAAAAAGGTTTTAAATATATTTGAATTCTCTTGTGTTAATTATTGAACTCTAAAATGTTTATGGTGAGAATAACTAAATAAGTAAATTAAAAATGATTAGAAAATCGTTGAAACAACTTAAAGACATGGTTTTAAAATAAATGACATTTATACATACAACAACACAAACACACACACATACACACACACACATATATATATATATATATATATATATATATATATATATATATATATATATATATATATATATATATATATATATATATTTATATATATATATATATATGTATATATATATATATATATATATATATATATATATACATATATATATATATATATATATATATATATATTTATATATATATATATATATATATATATATATATATATATATATATATATATATATATATATATATATAAATATATATATATATATATATATATATATATATATATATATATATATATATATATATATATATATATATATATAAACATTTATGCACTTTTGCGTGAGAGTATGCTCTCTGTTGTTTTAAACACATCCATTTTGAAATTCAACTAAAGTAGAATTACACTCGAACATAAAATAAAGTACGGAGGATGGAGAAAATTTAAAGAGATGTAAAAAGATAATAACGGCATAGTGGAACAGTCCTGGGAGGTACAGATAGCTAAAGTATAACGTATGGGGTGTCGTTCCGGGTAACTGCCTTGCTCCATTTGTCTAGGTCGTGTACAACCGCAAACCGCGACTACCAGTAAAGATTTTGTATGCGACTATCTTCCAGTTAAAGTTAACCAGTCTCAAACGATTTATCTCTGACGACAATGCATTTTGTTCTCAGCTCTGTGAGGGGCGTCGCTGTGTAGTATTTTCATACAAATATCTATTCCCATAAACTATTTACTAACCAATGATATATTTATTAAATATGGTAAAAAAATCACAAAACACTAGATAACCGTGAATCAAATTTCATTTACCAGCTGCTTTTAAAACCTGTCATTTTTCTTTCATAAAATAATCATATGTAGAGCGTTAAGAACTTTCAAAAATATTATTATGTAAAAAAATTATTACAATGAAAATTCATTCGCAATAGTCAAAGATTTCGTACATTTTGATTAATAAAAAAAAACTTCGTTAATAAAATGTTTGTGTACTTAAGGCCCAGCATTCGATAAGTCGCAACAAAGTTTTCTTTAAATCTAGGTAACATTTACGTAATGGTTTTTTTTTCTTGAGCACCGTTTTCGTTTTGAAAAAATGAGTTATTCTTTAGAAATTATTATATGAATAAGAAAAGAAAAGAGTTATTGAAAGATAAAGAAAAAAATGTATATGTATTCTAAAAAACAATAAAATATCCAATATACATTCTTTAAAAAAAATCGGGCCTGGAAAGACGTGTTACCTCTTCGGCGGTTGGCCAGCGAATGAGTTCTGTCTTTGCGAATATCCCCTTAAAAATAATACGTTTCGATCCTTCGATAATCGCTGCTTTGACTACTTTCCTCTATAAATGCGAGCGTATTTTTTATATATATTGTCATTATTGTTACCATGTAACGTTCACCATTCTGCCCATTTAACATTTTCATACATCATCCCTTTTCAAACGTATCTTGATATTTTACCCACAGGGATTAAATTTTTCATTCGAGTATAATCAAAGAAAAAATATTCATGATAATAATTATTTCTTTTGGTACGGCTAAGTGGTGGGTTCCATATTTTGATTAGAAAAAGGAATATTACTGTAACAATTTTGTTCATTAAAAATATAAGGAAGCATGCAAAGGAAATATTGGAATATATATAAAAATTGTTTTCTTCCCCTTTCTTAGCTTTTATCACTTTCTTGAGAAACATCGTTTGTAAGAGTTTTATTTTCGACGTTTTCGTAATCCTATTAAAAGCTTTTCGAAACGTGACTTAAAAGTGTTTCAAGAAAATATTTTTTGATAATGTTTTTTTATTATTTTCTATTCGATTTAAAACATGTCATATGAGGGTTTATTATGAATTTATTTTTAACCATGTTGTTAAAAAAACAGCCTTCATATTTATGTTGTTACATATCGGTATTGGCTTTCGTCGGTATTATAACTGCTCAATCTTCTGTTCTTTGTCAGCTCGTATACCTCTTTATGTGACGAAAACTGATTCGTTAATTTTTTTGTTGGAAAAAGATTATGTTTGCTCTATCCCTTTATATAATTTTCCCCTATGTTTTTTTAAAGAGTTTTAAGGATACTTAATTTTTCGGTTTTTTATGTTTCCTACAATCGTCATTGTGTCGATTCAGTTTATTTTACCCAATGTCGTCCAATACCATATTATTACCTACAAACGTTTTCCATCGATATACATTACAAAAAAACAGTTAAAAACTCCAAATTAACTTAAATTTGCAATTGTGGTAAGTAATTATAAGTTTTTAGTTGAGATCCATTTTAAAAATAAATAAATAGATGATTTAAATAAATACTTAGAAAAACATATTAATATTTTAAAGCATTTAATTTGCTGATATTTTGTGGTACATTGTGCATACTTTTCAAAAATTTATGATATTAAAATTTATGGGACGGATAAATAGTATTTGTCTGTTGAAGAATACAAGGTATTTATGAAAACTTTTTTCAAAATAATTTTTCAGAAATAAAGCGGTCAAAATCTATGCATAAGTTTTTTTCTTAATGTATTAAAGTATGAATGTTTATCAATTTCATATTAATATTTGTTTCTCGGAAAAGATATTAAAGAAATACGTATCAAAAGTATACGTTAATTGAAATACGAGTATTATTTCAGAATCCTATTAATGACGCGATTCATCAGTTAAATTATGAAATGATATTATGATGGTCATAACATTATATACCAGGTATTAAATTAACTTCCGAAAGAATATTACTTTCTCGTTTTCCAAGAAATCCAAATTAAAAGTCGACAAAGAAATATCGAAATTCATTAAGCGACATAATTAAATAAATATTTGAAAAAGCCAATCGTTACAGTTACTCGGTATAATTTAAATATGATTGCCGTTTGTAGATCACCAGCGTTATTGAGAGCGAGCATCTGTTGTGCTCAGAGTGGAAGGAGCTTAAAGTATCGAAATCATAAAAAAGTCTCAAATAAAAATCAATTATAATTAGAGGCCCGGATAGTCACTCCGATCATTATGTACGTGTTTTAGAAAGTTTGTCATTTTTTCAATACAAAGGTATTATAAAATATATGGCTATGTATCCATTATGCGGTTGGGTTTATTATTACTTCGGTCATTACAATCACATTAAAATAAAAATGTAACGTTTACGAAACAGTTGATTACACCTAGGCTCGAGTGAGCGAGTCGGGCTAGCTCGGGTTACTGTTTACTATCTCGAGATGCTTTGTTCATTGTGTAATGCCATCGTCTGAATATCTCCCTAATGACAGAAGATCGAATATTGACAGTAATTATAGTGCGCGACTTAATAACAGTATGAGTGACAAAATAATGAGCTAATTTCGTCTGAACTAGAAACGGTAAAGGTTGAAATTAATATACCGAGCAATTTTGACGGATTATATCCCATTGTATAACGTAGTCATGTTAGAATAATCGATAAATATATATTATTTATACACATAGCGGCCAGACTGTGGAATGAAAAAGCTCTAAATATGCAAAATGCACCATCTTTGATGACTTTCAAACAATTCTGGAAACATTACTGTGTATCGTTCAAGCTCTATCCGTCCATCATATCATTATTCCTCGGATTTTCAACGTTTCCCCCTTCAACTTCTCACCTGATCCTACTTCTTTTGTGTTTTTTGCTTTAATAAATTTACAAATTATTTCATATTTGAGTAAAATGCCGCAGAATAGTTTAAACACAAAAAAATGTATTTTATTGAACTGTCTGAAAAAAACTTGTCTTTTTATCTTAATAAGTTATGTATTTTACAAACTAATTAGTGAATTTAATTTAAAATATATTTTTTTACTTTATATAATATGACAATAATATTTTATGCAAAAAAACGTATGCGAGACGAAGGTTCCATTCAAAGTTCAACCAGGAAATTATAATGTTTAATGTTGATTGACGATTCCAGAAACACGTGTTGTTGCAGATGACAAGGGTAAATATTCATGTATATTCTCATTCTTTAAAATTAAAATGTAGGTTTAAAAAACCGAGTTTCATTTAAGCGTAAAAAATTAAAAGCATTAATTTTTTACGATATTTTACAGCAAATCAATCTTGATTTATTCCATAAAATTAAGATACTATTTGATGAATGTATGTCCTGATGCTTTTAAATTAAACATAAGGTTTAAAAAAATCATGTTTAATTTAAGCGCAAAAAAATTAAAAGCTTTAATTTTTTACGAGATTTTACATCAAATCAATCTAGATTTATTCCATAAAATTTTGATATTATTTTTATGAATAATATGATTTCCATACAAATCGTTGAATGAATTTATAATACAAATTTTATAAAAATGCTAAATACGTCATAGTTAAGCAAATGACAAATTTATCTTTATTATCCAAATGAACCATTAGTTGAGGATAAAAATCGTGTATCGGCTTTGCCTTTTTTTCATTTTTCAGAAAATACGTTGTTAACATAAATTAAAACCTAATATCTCTTTATCGTTCCTCATCTTTTTTTGTGTAATAGCCTCATAAGCACCCATAAGTTATAAATAATATACATAAATAACATAAGAAGTGTTTTGTATGGTGTCGAAATATCAAATCCTTTTTCAAGTTATTTAAAGACGCATATGTTTTTTCAGTAAAACTTTTTTAGACGATGGCGAATAATTATTAACTTGTTTCAAGAAACGATTCTATTATTTTTCTTTTGACCTACTTTTCTTCTGTTAAAAAATTTAAAATTTTACAAGCTTAATATGTGCATATAAAAATTCTCATATTTATACATAGTTTTGGAAAGATTATAAATATTAATATTGTAATAGATTTATATTATCCACTGACACTTCGTGATGGAATTGCATTTTTAATATATTATTAGATTAAAACCAATGTTTTTATCTTTTCCACTTTCTTTTTATTTGACCAGCGACCGGGTTTCGTCGTTACCGACATCGTCAGACTGGTATTGTAAATATTTAAATTAAATTATTAAATTATTAAATATTGTAAATATTAAAATTTATTTTTTCCTTTTGTTCTAGCAATTATTTTCATGCATGTAGTTTATTTACATATAAGACTCACCCCTACCTAAACTTCATACCAAGGAATTTAATTTTAATTTTTAATTTACTGTGTTTATAAAAAAATAGTTGTGAAACGAACTCTCTCGAGAGGGATCTCTAAACACAAGTATCTATTTTATTAGAGAGGTAGAAACGTTATATTTGAAATGTGAAATGAAAAAAAAATCAATAAAAAAATTTAAAAAATTACAATTAAAAATAAAGAGATTTCAACAAACGCGAACGGTAAAAACAAACGCAAACCTTATTTTTCAAACTACTTTATTTTTGGTAGTACTTTCGAAACCGATTTCAACGAAAATCTTGTTCAGTAATGGCCAGATACTATCTATCCATCCATGATAGATAAAATATATGATAGATCAAAAATGGTTGGAAAAAACTTTAAAAAATAAAATAATTATTTTATTATAAACAAAAAACGTGCTTGATTTATTTTTAACTTGGTTTATAAAATGCACCACAAAGTATCAAAAAATATACACACATACACACATTGTTTCCAAATTCAGATGAGTAATGTTATCATTCACACTGATGAGTAACAGGGTAGTTGATTTTTGTTTGAAATATTATTTAGAAACTTTTCAAAAATTATATACGTGGAATACAAAAGGAAAAACTTCCACGCTAAATGGTATTTTAAAATATTTTATTACAAAGCCCTTGTTGAGATGTTAAGCATTTTCACATAAAATGAAAAGGGTTTTGTTATTTCATCATATTTCATATTTCATCATGTTATTTTTACACCCACATATGTATTTTCCATTTCGTAAAAAAATATCGAGTAATCAAAAGGCTTTAAACAATGTTTTAAACAAGGACGTACTATACCAGGTGTTTTCGTAAATATTTTGATCATGAAATAATAAAAATCAAACGAAAAATCATAATTTATATTAATATCAGACATTGGATTATTCACCCTGTGTATGATTATTAATATTATAGTGTCTCAATTTGAGACGAAACTTCTTTTAACGAATAAAGGTATCCCAGGGCTAACGACCTAGCATTTGGCTGGCTTAAGTGATCACTTTATACACTTTTTTATTTATTGATTTATTTCTTACTTATATGTGAATTTATCACTCACCGAAGTCTTAAGACGTATCTTTATAATAAAAACATCTGTCAATATTGAGATATTTGCGAATTGATTCATGATTTTATTGAAACAATTCTACTCTGCAAGTAGCTTTTCTATAAGGAATTCATAGCAAATTTATATTCACAAATAATTAACTTTTCTCTGGATTGCCTTCAATTTACTGCCAAATTTTATGACAAAGTATATTCTATGGTCTGATATTGAATAAATGTGACATTATTAGCGCTATCAAAACGGGACATAAATAATATATGTAAAACAGTTGTATTCTCCGTTTTAGTGTTCTTTGGTGACCGTTTGATTTATGTTAATCAGAGAACTGACTCATTATGTCCGAATGGTAGAATGGACTTGTATTATTTATTTGCATTAACGAGCGGTCGTAAACTAATATACACGTATTTCCCATCCGAAACCACTGAGTATGGTACATCCATCAAATATTTAGTATTTAAGAGGACATATATGTAAGTAGGACATTTATAAATAATTATATTTCTTCTTATTTTACCATATCTCCCTCTCTGGTCTCAATCCTGCGGATTGGTCTGTAGCAACAGATGACATATCTTTCGCGATTATCGCCTATTTTCGGAAGTCCTCTTCAGCTCCTCATACGTCGAGCAGCACATGTGTTTGTATAAGTCGCTTAGGTATTCGCGGCGTGGGCGTCCTCTTGCGTTTATTTCCTCGATCGTCCCCTCTATTATTTGGTGCAGGAAACCCTCTTGTCTTAGCACGTGGCCCATCCATTCGGCGCGTCTTTTGGAGATAGTCGCGAGTAGGTGCTTCCTTTCCTTGATCAATCATAGTACCTCGTCGTTGGAGATGTGGTCTAATTTTAAGTCGAGTTTTAATATACATAAGTAAGACATTCACCTTTGATCATGTGCTGAGAAACACATAGATTCAACGTCTTAATAGCTAGTCGTATTATACGGAATGGCGTTTAAATATGGTTGAAATTTAAAAACAAGATTCAGGATTGATTTTTAACGTATGATATTATACGCATCCTTATCCTGTCAGTTGTTTAGCTATCGTTTTTATGGGTATAATGACAGATTACCTAGGAAAATTGGTCGCATCTGGAACGTCTGTCTTGGACGAGTTAGAGTAGCGTAAACATCGACCGTATTATTTATTAATTCGGCATCAACTTTGTGGAATGATATGTTGACTATCTAAAAAAAACTTATAAATATTATACAACTCAATGAGTTTCATTTTACTAAACACGACTAGTCTCGAAAACTAGAGATGTTTTAACCTGTAGTTGAAAATATCTGATGTTTTCGAAATTAGTCGTGTACGATGTAATAAAACTCATAAACAAGTATTAAAAAAATGTATTTATTTAAAAAAAATATCTAAAAATATTGTATTTTATAACAAATTCAAAAACAATCACCAAGATTTTCAAAATTTTAAGTAATTATTAAAAAAAACACGGAGTTTACTTACTGATTTTTTTTCACTAAAATGAGGCGTAAGTTATTAAGAAAAATAATGTAAAAGAACCGGAGATTCTTGTTTATTTTGTTTAGAGGACGAAACCTTACTAGCCGATATTTGCATTTTTAGTTGCTTTGGGCAGCTTTTGTCGGTCGCTGTCCACTCAACTGATCAGCTTTGAGTTTGGCCATAGATCCAAGCTTTATCCATTTTCATATAATGCATGGAAACTCTCTTACATCGCGATGAAATTGCTCCGAACAGCGTTCTATATCATCGACGTGTTGTTGTTCTTGATCGACTGTGAGCAAAAGCGGTATCAACTTCAAGTATAGAATTCTCATAGACAAATTCAGAAGCAGAGTAAATATAATATTACCTTCTTATATTTTTAAAGTGTTCACGTAAATTAAATTTACGACCGTCCGTTATTTTGTACACTTTTTTGCAATCCTACGAACTTATTGAGTGATGTGTTATATCGAAGAAATCTTGAAGAAAAGGATCATTTCAATTCGTGTACAATTTAAATATGACGTATTATTTATTGATTTAGCGTTTAATTTGTAGAACTCCATTTAAATTTATGCATTAATTTTTATTTTATTTATTGTTTCGGCATTAACTTTGTGGTAAGACATGTTACAATAATTAAAGAAAACACTTCGTTTTTTACCACTTGAGTTTAATTATAGACTACATGTTTCAGAAGCTAAACTTCCATCATTCAGGTCTGTATAATAACTAAAATATAAAATATAAAATTGTTCTATAAATAAGGATAGGGGAAAGTAAGGGGAAGGGGTTAGTCAAGGAACGGAGTTTGAAAACAAAGGAAAAATTGAAAGCAATGGCGAAGAATTTTGAAACAATATATTATTTAATAAATTATTATTAGAATTCAGGTTTTTTTGTATTTCTAAATTTTCAAGATAATTCATAATTTGGCCTTTATATGGAACAAGGTGTAATAATTTTAATTTATGGGAGTGAAATGAGTGATTAGTATCTATTATATGATTTGCAAATTCCGAAAAATAATTACTAACAAGACCGCTTTGATGTTCTTTAATTCTAATCTTTAAATTTCTCGCAGTTTGGCCAATATATTTTCTATCACAATCTCCACACGAAATTTCATAAACACCACTTTTTTGTAATAAATCAATTTTAGATTTTGAGTTATCGAGGATTTTATGTAAATTATTATTTGTATAATATGCAGGTTGGATATGGGAGGGTAAGATTTTCGAAATATTTTTAGTTATTGAACCCGTATATAAAATTTTTCGCCAAGATTTATTTTTTATTGAATCATTATTAGGTGCTGAATATATGTATTTTTTGGTAAAATTATTTTTAATTTTATTTTTTAACATTTTATCTATTAGCGCGCTATTATACCCGTTGTTTTTTGCTATTAGTTTAATTGTGTTTAATTCACGATTATAATTTGAGTTACTGAGGGGGATATTAATTAGTGTATTTAATAATGAATGGAAACTGGCCATTTTATGTGAAATGGGATGAATGGAATCAGCTGGAATGACTGTGTCAGTGTGTGTTGGTTTACGATATATATTAAAATCTAATTTATTATTTATAACTTTAATCGATAAATCAAGAAAATTTAGGGTATTATCGTCATTTTTTTCCATTAATTTTTAAATCAAACACAGATTTCTGAGTCTACTAAATTGTATTTTATTGACAAAAATACATAAAAAATTCATATGGTGACAATTGTTTCGCCTAGTTATGGCGTTTTCAAACGAATGTGAATTCTTTACAACATTTTGAGTGTGTCCAAATACTTGTTCACAAAATCTGGATTATCTCCAATTACAGGAGTTATTTAAATAAATAATTTAAATAACTCCTGTAATTGGAGATAATCCAGATTTTGTGAACAAGTATTTGGACACACTCAAAATGTTGTAAATAAATTATCTGGTCAAATTATAAGTTTAATAATAAAAATGAAAATGGTATTTTCTGGCGTTTCTCATGTGTGTGATTATAATCCAGGATTCGGATCTCACATACTAATATAAGAGTTTCTGCTTAATAAAAAGTTTCTTTACATCTCACCAATAGATGTCTCTAGTGAAGTTCTAGTGATTCATGAACAAGGTTTCTAAAATGGTTCATATATATAGAACTTCCAAGAATTTGAGTAGTGTGGTTGTCAATAATGGGTAGAATTGGTGAATGTTACACGTGTGTAAAGTGATCACTTAAACCAGCCTATGACGGTCGTAAGCCCCGTAAATGCCCAGACTTCCATATTCTTCTTCATCTTTGATGAGATGTCAAAAAATAATATGAATATGAATTCGTTTGAAAATGTTTTCGTTAATAAAATACAATTTAGTAGACTCAAAAATCTGTGTTTGATTTAAAAATTAATACGTAAATGATATTTTATGTTGTGTTATACTTGCGTCTTTCAAATATATTTTTACAAAAAAGATAGCAGAATATATAATCAATACGACTACGAATTACCTGAGGGATTTGAAAGAAGCCTAGAATTTTTGTAAAAGCAGAGGATTATTTGTTACAATCGACATCTATTCTTCACATTCTTTGCCTTACTCCTTCACCTTTCTTATTTCCTGATCCCGAGAGGGTGGTAAATTGAATGATTTTTTTACCTTTGAAAATATATATTGCTACATTGTAACAAATACAATGCTACGTATGACATTTCTTATGTATTATTGAATTTCTTAGAGTTTTTATTGGTATAAAAGCCTGTTGATTTAAGGAATAAATTATTGAATTCTCGGGAAAGGTAAGCTAGAAAATACAAAATGGCTTATGAAAATAAACAGCAAGAAAAGTGTGTTCGAAATCATAAAGCCATAATGTAAGGTTTGATAAATTTAATAATATTTAAATTTGAAAATTCGCTACATTATGTAAACAAGGTATGTCAAGCTGAATTGAATAATTTACAAAGGTGTGTATTTTGCGTGGAGGTAATTCTAAGTTACATGTTTATAGGCATAATAAATATGCCGAATAAATTCCGCTAACCTCTGAACTGTGAAAAATCTAAGAACTTTAAATGTTTGTGATTTTTATTTATATTTCTTTTATAACTTCGATGAATTAGCCCTTCCTGCAAAATTGTTTTTCTAAGGGTTATGAAAAAGGGGTTTTGATTTTTTTATTAATTTAATTTTTTATATTTATTTAACTGTTTGTACAGAAAAAAAGGACATCGGCGGGCTTATCGCTAAGAAGGAATATCTTTCAACCTACCAAAAATAGACTAGTGATATTGGTCAAAATGTTTAATACCTTATTTAGCTGTTTGTAATCGAATAGTAAAAGAGTAGACTGTGCTTGAACACAAATAGTAAATTGAAAAAAAAAACAATTTACTTCTGTATAATGAAGCAACCATTTTATATTAAATATTTATGAAAATTCAATTAGAATAATAAAGGCAAAGGAAAATAGGGGATTTAAGGAAGAAGGTAGAATGAATGAAGTTTGATGGACAGTTAGGATTCTAATGATAGATAGTAATGTCTCAGACGTTCCTTAAAAGTTATCAGAGAAGGTGCATTTTAAACAAGGAGAGGTAATTAATTTCATAGTTTGGCTGCTTGGACAGAGAAGAAATTACTGAAGAACGATGTGCTATGGCAAGAAACGGAAAGTGTTCATTCTTGGGAAAATGAACTAATAGATCATGATATGAGAAATATTTTTTATTATTCGTGTCGCTAAAATATGTAAAAGCATTATGTATTTTCTTAGAAAAAGTAATATTTATGAAAAAGTTGGCTATCCTGAAATAAAGTTTTGAATGTGAATATAATATTAGCAACATGTCACTGGAACTATTACTCCCAGGTTTACAGGATAATAAAGAGTATGTGAAAGTTTCATAAACGACGACCGTTTCCCTCGAGCATCTTATGCCTTCCACACTCGAGAGAGTTTACACATTATTTGCTTGAATGAACAAAAGTTGTGTCAATACTTTCGAATATTTTCGCTGGAAAAACCTTAAACGAGTATTTCTGAACACGTTTTTCTTATATATGCCTGGTAAGGTTAAATGTCCACAAACCGATGTTCATAGGTTGGTCACGCAAAATACGATGAAAGTTTCGTTTCGGAAATCAAATCAACCGGAAAAAAACAGTTTGCGTTTCAGCGGTTTCAATGTTCGCTAAAATACGAGAAAAGGGATTATATTGCATGTGCTTTCTAATAAATAATATTAAAGATCAATTTTGTATTCTTGGATTTAGTACCAAGTCCGTTATGGAATAAAATTAAGCGTTAGCAAAAATAATGTATGTTCAATTTTAAATCTTATTATGATAATATAAAGTTTATGATCTGTTTTGGTAATAATCTTTACGTTGTAAAATTCAGTAGTTTAAAAGAATTCCATCGCTAAGATTTTCTCGGACAAAAATGATTGAATATTTTTGAAGAATGGATTAACCGCAATTTGGGAATAAAGCTACTTGTCCTTGATTTTTTTAGAATAGATTTTTGACATTAGAATTTTTACAAAATCACATTAAATTTTAATACAAACCGGGTATCAAATTTTACCTCTTTAGTGAGAAATCGCAAAAATATTAATTCATTAATACATATTTGTTAATTACTACTGACTGTTACCCGCACCCGGTGATGCATAGGGCACTACACAAATTGATGCAATGTTTATTTATCGTTAAGTATATAAAGGCAAGGTGATCAGTCCTGCGCTTCTAGTTAGGTTTTAGTTAAGGATAATGTTTAATTAATATTAGAGTTAAAAACACTTATTTTATTTATTATTTTCACCCACTTGGAAATCGAACCTGAAATCTGCAGTACGGTAGCTAAATGTTCTAATGATTTCGTTATGAAAGCGGATAAACGTTAAAGTTTATGTTATTAAAATAATATACTTAAAGTAGTATATTCATGAAAATAAATGCAAATACTTAGTTATTAGAAAGATATTGTATAAATAAATACGCACATGTCACTAAAAGAAAAAATGAGTTTAATTCAACATTTTAATTTAGGCAAAAGTATTTTGATATATTTCGCAAATTATTTTCAAAACCACCTCTTCAAAAGTTTTTTTTTTACCGAAAGGCTTGTTAAAAAAAATATTAACGAAACAAGTGGTAGGTATTCATGATGGCCCACCCTTAAGTTTGAGAGTTCATAATTTGTCATCCCCCTTCTATTCATTCGTTATCCAGGGACCAACGACTGTTGACTGAAATTCGCCTTAATTACAAAACGGCCATCCGAGAACCCTGGAAGGATTCTGCATAAATAATTAAGGGGGATGTAACTCCGACGATTTAAAATTATATAAAAATTCATAAAAATTACGTAACTGCTCAAAATGAAGGGTATCAAGTAGGTGCTTATAATCATATTTCAGCAACAAAACTAGACAAAAATATCGAAATCCTTTAGTACACAACCATGATACACGATTTACACACAACGAAGGTTTGATAGTCCCAAGAATCAACAGTAAACATGGGAGTCGAACACAGCAATATATCGTTCCGAACATTTTTGATTTGTTGCTGACGGATGTAAGAGGTCAAAATAAAATATGGAACAAAGGCAAAATAAAGGAATAGGTAAATGATCAAGAGTTAATTTTATGAAAATTGTAAAATGTATGTATTCTTATTTTTCTCTCTTTTTTGTGTTTATATTAGGTTAAAATGGTTAAAAAAAAAATGTATTAAAAAAGAACTCCGCCGACAAGACACACAAGGTGGCTTGGTGTTTTTTTTTTTAAATATGTTAATAATTATGATTCAAATAAATGTGTACAAATTTAAAAAAACATTACAGTATTGAATGGTCTCTTTACTTAAAACAAATTGACGTTACCAGCATATACAGGGACTTTTTAACGAAACATTTTATAATTTTGAAAATAAAAACACTTTTACACATTTTATAAAACACAGTTTTAACACTTAAAAATATTAGTACTACGCAGGCTCGCCCTGGCCTCCACCAATTTTGTTTTCTATTAAATCAAGTTGTATTGATATTTTACAGTGAAAATATTAGTTTCTATCGTTACCAGCATTTACAGGAACTTTTTAAAAACATTTATAAAATTTAGAAAAAAAACAATATCAAAAAAATATGTGTCCTATTACGTAGGTCTCAGACATCATCGGTTCTAAGACAGTGTACTTTTTTCTCTATGAAATAAAGTTGTATTAATTATGTGCAAAGGAAATATCAGTGTTTTATACTTTTCATACGCCTTTATCGAATATGAAAACAAGGTTGTTGGAATTACATTATTTAGGAATCCTTCTTTCCATCAACGAAGTCTCGAAAGAAAGAGCTTATTTGTTGAAAAAAATATTTTTTTCATCGCATAGGTGAAGAGGTGGCTTTCAAAATACCTTAAAATATATCTAAGTTTAAAAGTCTGCATAAACCAATATTTAAAAAAAAATTATCGAATAATCAAACAATAAATAATTCACATTATTAAATTTTATTTCAACAAATTTCTCGTGATTTGAAATCAATACATTTTCAAAAAACTAGGTATATAATTTTCTGATATTCATAGCCATTCTAAATAAATTACTCTTATATTGTTTCAATATTTACATAATTTATTCTCTCCTTGTTAATTCATAAAATTTAAATCTTAAGGCAAAATTATACTCATACAACTTTGTAACCAGAATATATTGTATGTAAAATATTATAAAGCTGCTTCTATAAGTGTCGTTTCTATTTTATTTCTGTGATACTGTTGACATCAATATTAACTGCATTCTAATGAAGCTTTTTCGTAATTAGGTACGAAAATATGTACTTAAAATATCCTGCAAAATAAAACAAACAAGAATCCTTATTAGGTTAAAATCGTTTAGCGTATTTAAACATTCAAGTACATACGAAATATTTATATGTGATAAAAACGTTAAAGTAATGATTCTGGATGTACGAGAAAATAAGTGGGTTATTATATAGCATTTCCATTCTTGAAAAAAATTATTACTTATTAAAATAATATTAGTACATTTTTTAAAGTTAAGTTTAAATTTTACAATTATATGTCCTTCTGTGATTTTTTATTATAATAATATAATATATAATAATAATCTCCCGGGATAACATATACAACACTAATATTGCTCATGGCGGACGGCGTGCATCTTGACAGCTGCAGTCACTTGGCATATTCAATGTTTTCGATTGCATTGTTTTTTCATAGATTTAACTGTGTAAAATTATCTTCTTCTTCTTCCTCTTCCAACCCTTATCCACACCCCAATGTTGCATAGGGCACTGCATCGTACAGAAGCAGTGTTATCTTGATCGTTAAATACATGAAGGAAAGGTGATCAGCCTACCACTTCAGGTATCAGTGCAGGGTCATATCAAATAAATATTTTACTGAAAAATCCCTTAATTCAAATTTGTCAAATTACACATATAATAAATGTGTGATTTACATTTTATTTCCATTCCATTGAACCAAACTAGGCTACAGCATCTCCTAACCGGTGTGTAAATAGAAGCAGAGGAAGACCGAGGAAACTTTGCCATCATCAAGTATTTCAAATACTCAGAAGAGTGTCTGGTGAGGGGTTGGAATAATCAGCGAGTATGTATGAGGAGATGCATGTATGTGGAAAAGGGAGAAGATTTTTTTGCAAAGACAGATTGGTATGGCATTCTATCCTACATACATATCTGCCAACCTAGGCTTGAATATTCTAGGATTGAACAGATCCTTTTACAATTGAGACCAATTACTCTGGATGATACTAGTAGATCCTTTTTATGTAGGCCTTTGTAAGTCTTTAAAGATAGGATTAGATCAAGCATATCTGTAATACTTCTTGGCTACAGCGTCCTATCTCTTTTAAGGTAAATTTAAAGGAGGTTACCCAATATAACTAATTTATTACCATTTGTAAGAAGAGACAACTTCAAGACAAGGGATTACGGTGCGAAGGACGACTACCTATTGAGGCTTAAAGCACCTAACTTGGAAAGGACTTCAGAGTGCCGGTTAAGTGCCAGGATTTGAGGAGACGTAGGGCTTATTACATTCTTCTTTTATTAGGTGTTCCGGGGAAAATATTTTTGAAAGAAAGGATTCGCTACTCTTGGTTATTTTTTAAAATATATTTTTCCCTTTTTTTAAGTGCCTACCTATGTTCGTTAAAATTGGTATAAATTTATTGTGCCATATCGCTCACTCCTTTCAAGAACGTCATAAATAAAAAATCGACAATTTTCAGTTGTGCATGTTTTCGGAACGCCCAGAAAATGTACTATATCCCAGCAAAAGCGGCATATTTGGAACTTAATATTTACCTGCTACAGAGCAGAAAGTGTTGTTTTTGCATTTTGAGGAAAAGGTATTGTTTAATTATTTTTTTAAATATACATAATATTTTTCAAATGGAGAAAAAACCTTCAGGTTTTTACCTTAACAGATCTGTTGCACAGTAAAAAGATCAATAAGCGGCTTGATATTTATTTTTAATACAATGTATTATATTTTAAACTTTAAAATCGTTCTTCTGAAAAATCTTGAAAAAATTTTTTGAAAGGAGTGAGCGATATTTTTTCACCACTGAAACAGCACTAGTACTTTTTGGAATAATTATTTAAATAAATAAAAGCCGTACATTTTATTCAGAACGTGGACGGCTATAAAAAAATCACTGGTGGGTATCAAAAGTCTACGTAATCGGTTATATATATATATATATATATATATATATATATATATATATATATATATATATATATATATATATATATATATATATATATATATATATATATATATATATATATACACAAACATGTAATTAAAATCTTAGTTCCCTTAAAAAATGGTCATTTGATCTTTATATTAGTGTGGCATTTACCATTCTGCCTATGGTTGAAAACCACACAACTTAATATACTTCCTAAAAAAGTAGAGAAACCAAGATTTGTAAACAAGGATTTGGATACACCACAAATGTTGTTAATTTATGCAACCGTTTAAAATACTCATGACGTTCTTTTATAATCAATTATATTAAGTAGGTATCTAATTCGGTAGTGTCGGGTTGTGGTCCCGTGATTAGTGTTGCGGACTCTTGAGTCAGAGTTTCTCGGTTCGAACCCACTCTACCACAAAATAATGCCTATTTCTATTAATGAGCCACTTAGTCTCACAGAAATAGTATGAAATTGAAGTGTTTTTGTAAATAATAAAAACACAAATATTTCTCATTTTTAAAATAACAAAATGTGCATTGATACCATAAAGGTTTACGTTGCAACGATTGCAGTATAATTATTTATCTTCTGCAGTAATGTAAGTAGATTCTATAGTTGAAATATTGTTTTTGATTATCTAAAATACCTGCAGGGAATCAATAGACCAAAAATGGTTTTAATTCGAAACCAAACTCAAAACGTCGGCATAAAGTAAGGGCAAAATGAAGTGGGACAATGTTGTCATATGTCGATACAGGATGACTTGTGAAGAGTACATGTTTCTATTGACTACATTTTAATTGGAAAACAACTTAGGTACATGAAAAGTGCATACGGAGCATGATGCATATAAAAATAGGGACCGAGGTTCTATTAACTATTCTCAATCGGAAACACATTAAATCAACCTTTAATAACATTCTGATTAATAATTTAACTAACCAACTAACCATCACACTGCCACACACATAGGAAGTAACTAAAAAGTATTACAGATACCATATACTCAATATTATCCTACATATATCGGGTTGCCGGGTTGTGGTCCCGTAGTTAGTGTCGCGGACTCTTGAGCCAGAGTTTCTCGGTTCGAACCCACTCTACCACAATTTCATACGTATTTCTAATAATGAGTCGCGTAGGCTCACAGAAATATAATGAAATTGAAGTATGTTTGTAAATAAGGAAAACACGAATATTTCTCTTTAATTTTTTGCCGTCGACATTTTCAGACTTAGATATGTAAAAATAACTCCACCAACAAGACACAGAATGTGGCTTGGTGGGTCTCTGCAAAAAAAGTTAATTATGTTTATAAATTTTAAAATGAAAGTGTACAGTGAATGTATTTATATGTATGTATAAAGTCAACAAATAAATGTTTAAAAAAAACACATAAAAGATACCGTCTTGTCTCTCTAGTTAGAGTAAATATCTGTTATTACATGTACTAACAAATATGATAAGTTCTTCCATATAAGCCCTTTCATATAGAGAATCGAGAAGTTTAAGCCTCATTATCTTCTCAGAATATCCGCCACTGGATTCAAACGATTATTGTTCGCACTAAAGATAATCGTTATGCAGCTAAATAATTTTGTGTAATAACGGGTCCCACCGGGATTGTCTATCCCACTCTGTGAATTATCTAAGTGCATGTAATAATGTATTATTCCGAACGTACCGATAAGGCAACGTGAGATTTCAGCGCGGGAGGAATACGTACACGTATGTGACGCGAATGAGAAAATTCACCGTTAATAATAAAGGACGAGTTAGAGCACGGACGAGTTCATGCGAGAATATTCAATCCGTATGAAGAGACTCGCGTATGTTGAGATAACTTTTTGTGACACTTTTTCAGATGAAATTTTAGATCGCGCCTCGTCGGCCATATTCAAAATCTGATTTTATTTAAAAAATAAAATACTGCAATAACGTTCTCAAGCATACCATAATAAAATATTTACGAAAACAATAACAATCAAGAAAATATGATTAATTTCATTATTTTTTGACATCTCAAAATATATGAAGAAGAATATGGAAGTCTGAGTATTTACGGGGCTAACGACCGTCATAGGCTGGTTAAAGTGATCACTTTACACACGTGTAATATTCAACAATTCTACCCATGATTGACAACCACACTAGTCAAATTCTTGGAAGTTCTAAATATTTGATTTAATTTTAAAACATTACTTACATCATTAGAATTTCACTTGAGACATCTATTGGTGAGATGAAAGAAGCTTTTTATTGAGATGTTGATTTAATTATTAATAAGATGTTAATTTCATTAATATGAAAAAAAAACTCCTGTAATTGGAGATAATCCAGATTTGTGAACAAGTATTTCGACACACTAAAAACGTTGTTATTTCATTTATTGATTCGGCACTATTATACCACTATTCCTTAAAATATTTCTTACACGTGTTTCGATGCGTACCATGTCATTATCAAACATTATATGGTGGTATTTACCAAGTAAAATTTAAATTAAAAATATAAATACTTTTTATTTCAAAATAGACTATTTACAAAATTCCGTCATTTATTTATGACTATTCAATATTTATGTCTGAAGTTTTGATATTGATATTTAATCACGCAAAGAAAATATATCCATTTATTTATTGATTTTGAATTAACATTGTGGATTCAAATACTTTAAAGTAAAACTTGGTATTACACGACTGGTTTCGAGAATATCTTTAGTTATTGGAACAAGTTGTGTTTAGATTAATTAACCCATTACCTTCTGGACTTACATATGTGTTTGATTTTTTAAAATTTTGAAATCAAACATGATTGTTTTTAATTAATATTGATGTGAGGTATTTGTTTTTTTTTTATATTCATTATTTTGTATTGTTATTTTAAGCGTTTTTACAATAATTTTCTAAATAATGTGCAAAATAATTTAATTGACATTTTTACGATAACATTTGGCTGTATTGAAAATCAAACTTTATTTATATGGCAAAATTTAACCATATATTACAAATCCATATATGTATAACTAAATAGCATAACGAATATATATCCTAAGAATATGATTATATAAGCATATAAGTTATCCTCATCTATCAAACGTATGTTTATGTTGACAAGCCTACGGTTTAAGGTTTCTGTGTATGGAATTTTAAATCTGGCTTTTATGAATGTTTTTTTACAAATTCGACATATTTTTTCGTTACTTTATTATAAAATAATCAAAACATGAAAATAAAAGCTTTTAATAATGAAGTACTTTAAAATGCTCCTCAAAACATTTTTTTCAGAAATTATTCATTAAGGCCCCACGTAAATACGTCAGTACGTCAAACCAACATGACTTTCTCTAAACTGAGGTAACATTTGACGTTATTGAATATATTTCTTAAAACATCGTTTTCGCAATGAAAATTAAGTTTTTCTTCGAAATAAATACATGGTTTTGAAAAGAAATGAGTTATTGAAGGGTAAAAAGTAAAAAAATATGTACATACGAATATTTTTCAATGTTTATTCTTAAAAATAAATTAACGACACCAATAAAGATAGTGATATTTTCTTTAAAAGACTTTTACGAACCAAATAACATACATAGCTATAGTAATACATAAAGTAAAAAAATGTATCTATGAAACAAATATGTATCTATGAAATAAATAAATACAGAAAATAAAAAAATTACAAACATGTTTAATAACAAAAAACAAACCGTGTTTCAGACTCACACCGTATAATTTGAACTATGACCACTTCTTTAAACAACTGTAAACGTATGCGACTTATACACCTGTACAATATCATTTAACAATTGTTTAAAATAAGTAGGCAGATGATTCAAATTATTCGGTGAGTGTGAAACACGGTGTATTTTTCGTTATTAACATTTGTAATTAAATGCTATGTATGTAATTTGTTCGATAAATTATTCTAAAGAAAATATCACTATCGCTATTGTGTATTTGGTTGGGTGGAAAATATCGGAAATCACACACAGCAAAAAATCTTTTGTTTTGGAAGTTTTGAACATATTTATAAATGCATTAATATCAAGGCCATACTAGCAAATTACTTAAGCTGGGACTGTGTCCTGTTGTTCTCGGAGTCCGTTCCTGGGAGGTGGAAGACCAGCTGTCTTTCAATCGTTTAGGTGGTCTTCCTGGGGATCCGTTACCTCTTATGCTTCTATCTACAGCTATTTTCACTACTCGATCCAAATTCGCAGTTTGATTGCGATCATGTTTGTAGTATAGTAAAAAAAACACGTAATTTAGTACGTAAAAGCCTTTTAAACAAAATGAATAGTAAAATTAATGAAGTGCTATATAATTTCGTAATTCGTTTAATTAAAAGAGTGATTAACGGTTTGTGTAATTATTGGCATTAATCATGAACCTCTAATTAAATCAACACAATTTAAAAACGAATAATTATATTTATATTAGACCATAATTATCATATATGTACATAATGCAGGTAATTACGGTATAATATGCAACTTATGCGACCTATATTGAAGCGTCATAAAACACTTAATTGAAAAGGTATTGGCATACAAAATCGTCGAAATATATAAATACACACACACACATATATATATATATATATATATATATATATATATATATATATATATATATATATATATATATATATATATATATGTATGTATATATATATATATATATAAATATATATATATATATATTTATATATATATATATATATATATATATATATATATATATATATATATATATATATATATATATATATATATATATATATATATATATATATTTATATATATATATAAATATATATAAAAATATATATATATATATAAATATATATATATATATATATATATATATATATATATATATATATATATATATATATATATATATATATATATATATATATATATATATATATATATATATATATATATATATATATATATATATATATATATATATATATATATATACGTATACAAGTGATTTTCTCTCTCATATTTATTCAATATGACCCGGGACTAATTTGAAGATCAAGATAACCCTGCGTTGATACGATGCAGTGCTCTTTGGTCCATTAGATGCGGTAAGGGTTAGAAGAAGAATATATATATTTACAAAATTATAATTTTTGGCTACTTATCAATACACCAAGTGTACAGAAAAACTCATTGATATGAATTCAAATACAAAAAAGACGTATTATGTTCATGGCCGTGTTACTTACTTTAAAAAATCGTTGATAAAAGACATTTTAAAAATAATTCCCTCAAATTTACGAAAAAGGGGAAAATTCAAAGAAACACAATGGGAGATGTATGTATGTATAAACCGATTACGATGTACTTACACTGTTATCTCTTATTATTTTTTAAAATAATATTTTATAATTTTACGTAGCACATATTTTGCTAAAAATAAAATTTAAGTAGGATACAATTTTCCAAGACAAGCTTAAGAAATGTAATATTTGAGGTTTTTAAATTTCGTAGGAAATTGGTTACTAATAACTGAAATAACAGCTTAAAGATGTTTATGAGAACATATGTGAAATCTCTTTTACTTAGAAAAAAAGTACATTGAACTTTTTAAAATTATCACCACTGTATGTATCATATATTATATTGAGCTTGTTAACAACATAACATTTCACTACAGGGCATACTAACGTATAGTTCCAACGCTATCAACTAAAATTGCGGAAATATGGCGCGGCAATCATGATTGAATGTTGCCAGTTCTTTTATTTTCAAATGAAATACTGAACAATCATCTAAATATATAGATAATTAACGTTTCATTAACCCTGAATTCATAACAATTTGTCTGTGAGACCGACAAAAAAAATCGCCACAGACTAAGTGATAGATATAAAATATTGACCGTAAGAGAGACTTTCTAATTGGCTACGTAAAAAATGCAGAGAGATTATCCGCTCATTAGGACGATTTTTTTTTGAAAAGTAGCGCTTTGTTCGTTTGAAAAAACGAGAGGAGATGAATTGCGTAATCATTTGTCGATCGTATCTTGATAATCGATTAATCTTCGATTGAATATTTTTTCCCAATTTCGCAAGAAATAAATTTACGCTTATTTTTATCCAATATGTTTTTAATTGATATTTCAATATAACGACGAAAAGTATTGATGTCTGAACGTTAACAGGGCTTACGACCTATTTATAAAATGTTATTTTTAATTAATTTTTTGTCCGCCTCTGTGGTGTAATAGTCAGCACGCTCGGCTACCGTTCTGGAGGTCCCGGTTCGATTACCAGAGGGGGGTCGAATTAATATATGAGTGATTTTTTTCACTGTAATATGTATTCAATATTACCCTGGACTGGTACCTGAAGCGGAGGGCTGATCACCTTTCATTCGTATGTTAACGAACAAGATAACACTGTGTTTGTATAATGCAGTGCCCTATGCACCATTGGGGTGCGAATAAGGGTTTGAATTGAATTGAATTTCTAAAATAATATATATTGTGACACGTGTTTCGATGTATTCTACATCATTTTCAAAAACCGTGTACAAAATCCCTGTAATAAACAGACTACTATATTCTTATTCATATAAGTTGAGATGTTACATGTAAATATTTTTTTAAATCATAACTTTCATTAATAATTTAATATGTGTCTATTTAATAATTTGTTTTTCTTTATTTTGAATTAAAAATGTCCCTGTGAATGTTTTCATCTGAGAGGCCGAAGGTTATGAATAATGGGTCTACCAGATATAATTGAGTCTAGGGTTAATGGTCTTCAATAAAATAACATAAATGATTATATTCGAGAAAAAGCCTTTATTGGTTCGGTTATGGTGAGTAAAATAATATCATAAATTTTAAATAATAGCTGTAGAGGCAAAATAATAACGGATGTGTTATATTTACTTGGGAGAGCCGGATACTAAATCATTAAATCGTGATTTCTATCCTGTTAAAAAAAAAAATTATAACGGAAACAAAAAAATCTACAAAATTTACACTCATTTTTCCAAAAAAATCTTTCAACTTCTTTATTACATAGTAAATTTTCTATTAAAATACATATATGAGTATTCTTCGATATGAATAATCACCATATTTAAACATAGCAATAAAATTTTTGGTTAAAGTGTGTTGATGTAAGTAATTATACTATCATATTTATTCATTACCGAACCAGTTAAGCAATGGAGTGATAAATATAAGTCTTTATAAGACATTGTGATGAAATATTTGAAATAATATTTTTTAATAAATAATGGATTCACTTATCGGTAGAAAATATTCGAAAAAACTAGTACTCAATTGACTGAATTTAGTTGAATCGTATCTGAAAAATGGGTCATAAATGTTTTAAATGATTTTTTAAAAATAATTTTTGGCATATGAATCTAATAATTATTTATATTTTTTATTGTCAACTTTATAACTTGCTCCATTAGAATAGTTATCAGTCTTTTACTTCGTTCTTTTACCTGTGTTTTACCTTCATTCATTAATACACCACCATACACTTTTTTTTATATTGCAAATATATAAATATATTAATGATTTTGGAAAATCAGATTTTTAAAATGAGTTTACGAAAATAAAGAAATTTTGTTGATTATGAAGTAAATCTGATTAATGAAATTAAAAAAAAACATTTTTTAACTTCTTCAGTATATTAAAAAACAACTATGAAAAATTGCCATTAAACGAATAAAATATTTAATATTTATTTATTTTATTTATTAAGAAAAAAATTGATTTAAAGTTCGTTTACATAAAATTATTTTCATTAGTTCAGTTATTTCTCTTTTTCATATAAAAATACATATCTGAGGTAATATGATAATATTTACAATAACACAAAAAAAAATCGATTCAATGCTGTATTTTGGCTTGTGTTTGGGATTATTACCCGATGATATTAAAAAGGAAAATTACTTAATTTGGAAGTGAGAAAACATTTATTTTATATAAATTCTAGTATTTTTGGACACAGATCGAAAGCTATTCTTATTTTACATATTT
This sequence comes from Brachycentrus maculatus, assembly GCF_059751285.1. Lineage (NCBI taxonomy): Eukaryota > Metazoa > Arthropoda > Insecta > Trichoptera > Brachycentridae > Brachycentrus > Brachycentrus maculatus. Next base: position 1,941,237 of record NW_028280778.1, read on the forward strand.
TTTTTAAATTTTCAGAGTATTCTTATTTCGAAATTAAATTTTTTTTAGAAGACGTCATTGCAAGAGTAAAAAATTAGCTACATTAACTTCTTAATTACCTACCTGGATTAGTAAAGAATACTTAACATAAGCAAGTAACGTCATAAACAAACAAAACACCATTTCCTTTTTAGCAATTATGAAATTAAGCTTTTAAAGAGGATAAAGTAAAAATGAAAAATGAGAGCATAAAATGATACAAACCGAAATAAAAAAAAAAAACACAATTTTGCAACAAATATACCATCTTCACTCACATATGAATTAGGTAAGTTGTTTTAATTACGTTTTGTAATTGGTTCATAAATTTGCCATAAAAAGTATAGCGGGAATTAATTATCATACACATACATATAAATTGTTACATATCCGCACCCCAATGGTGCATAGGGTACTGCAACATATAAACCAAGTGTTATCTTGATCGTCAACATTTGAAAGAAAGGTGATCAGCCCTTCGCTTCAGGTACCAGTCCAGGGTACTTAATATTGAATAAATATTAGAGTGAAAAATCGCTTATATTTATTTGACCCCCCCTTAGGAATAAACCCGACACCTAATAATAGAACATAATACAAAACATTAATATGCTTAAATATAAGGCATGTTTTTTTTTTAATATCCGTAGTTTCTGAAACTAGTCGTAACAAAATATAATACGCGGGTGGTAAAAAAACAAATGTTTTATTCATAATGGAATCATGTCATACCAAAGAGAATGCCGAAATTATAAATAACATTATTTAAGAATTATCAAGTATAATAATATTATCCACTAAAGTCTCTGCCAAATTCTAGGTAACTTTATTCCAGGTCATATCCACGTTTAAATTAATTTTTAGCAAAGTCACGAGACAATGTTTCATAAATATGCTAATCCTGAAATAAGAAAAAAAAACAACAAGGCGGAGGATACAAAGCTCTAAAAGTAAACTTGGGTTACTTGGAAATTTTGGGCTTTCGGAGAAGGTAGATAAAAGATGTAAGCAAAAATTATGCAAATATTCTTGGATATGAAAGCCAACGTTGTCTGAGAAATGTGTGTGTATGTATCTAGTTCGAATGCAATATTGCATAATGCGGAAAAGACAAGAAATGAATGACAAAATTCAGTCAAACATAGTTTATTCGGTTATAGATTATCATACTCACGTTTCCCCTTCTTCCTTCGCCTCTGTTTTTTTTATCAATTTACTGTTACATTGTCTTATTTTTCTTCTTCTCGGCGTAGCTCTTGTGCCCTGTTTTTAGAGGGATAAGCCTTCTTTGATGTTAATTCCCAGCTATCAATTCATCTCTTTGGTGGTCAGTAAATACTAAATACTAAGACATTCATATTTTTATTGAGATATCAACTGGAATATTTATGCTCAATGTATTTTGCTATATGCAGAACAGCTCATGGCGTATTTTCGATAGGTTTTGCTACATAAGTATTTGAAATCACATTTACAGCTTTTTACCATGATACATTCATATTATTTTATTGACATCTCAGCATAGATGAAAAAGAATATAGAAAATTCTCAATATTATTCATATTAAAAGCATTTAATTTGTGGTTAGTCATTTTTACTTATTTATTTTTTTACAAAAATGTTAATAATATTACTATAAAACCATACGAATAATAAGTATATACGACCGTTGTAGGCTGGTTTAAGAGATCACTTTAAACACGTTTAACAGTCATCAATTTTACCCATGATTGACAACCTTACTTCTCAAATTCTTGGAAATTCTTAAAACTATATATATTGTTTGAATTCCAAACATAAAACTTAAATTCACTACAATTTCACTATAGAAATCTATGGTGAGATGAAAGAACCTTTTTATTGAGCAGAAACTCTTTCATTTGTATGTGAGGTCCAAATCCTGGATTATAATCACATACATAAATGAGAAAGGAGAGAAAATATCCTTTTATTTTTCAAAATGTTGTAAATGATATATGCATACTGTGTGATTAAACCTAGGAGCTTTCATAAGGTTTATAATCTCAACCCTTTTTCTTATTGACGTTCTAGGGGTGGGGATGGTCAGGGACAGAACGTTTTTTGCATAATGCAAGAGCTACCCTTAGACACTGACGAGGGTAATAAGTAATAAAAAGTATCGTGAGTCATTGGACGGCCAATAACACATGGTCGTGATCAAGGGAGAGGGGATTTCTAGCACGTGACGTCACGTACACCTATTTGATGATGCTGTTACATACATGTTTGATAAGATCAAGAACCGAGAAAAGAGAAAGTTAAATCAGTTATCAGAATCCAGGAATTCTATTCATTTTGGCCGATGATAATAGATATTTATGTACTTTATTGGCCTTGTTTTTTGTCTAAAATAATTTATTAAATCTACTTAAATAGTGTGTGCATTTATAAATACTCGTATGAACGAGTATGTCGTGAAATTAAACATTTACTGTTTCCGACTAAAGTGATAATAAAATGATCTGCTTCGATTATCCATAAAGTCAATATAAATATAAAAGAGCTATTCCTAAATGGATAATTAAAGTGGGTAGATCTGAGACAGATTGCACCATTCGACCATGTTGTATTTCATTGCACGTTATAAACAATTTTCTTTTATATAATTTAAAAAATGAATATTGTAAAACGTGCCTTCGGCACGCGAAAGCCTCGGTGAAGGTACATTATTTTAATTTGTTATTATTTAGTTTTGATGAGATAAATTAACAAATATATTTAAAAAACACAAAACAGTAGAACAAATATTTGTGTTCTACATACATATAACAATGTCCACCTTCTGTAGTATAGTGTTTAGTGCGTTTAGATATCTCGCTAGAGATTTCGTTTTATTTTACCAGGGGGGGTTAAAATAAATGTTACTGATTTTTCAGTATAATATTTATTTATTATTACCCTGTACTGGTACCTAAAGCGCATGGCTAATCATCTGTTCTTCAAAATCTAGATAACACTGCTTATATATACGATGCAGTGCCCTATGCACCTTTGTGTGTGGATAAGGCCAAGAAAAAGAGGTATATTAATCACGTGCATTTCTTCTGAAAAATATTTATAGTTTTTTTGTAAATAAATTTATTTTTATAGCTATTCAGCTTAGTTTCGCTTTGAAAAAATGGAATTTAATTGTGGTAAGAGTAAGGGATCGAACCATAGACCTCAGGATCAGATGTTCGATACACTACCGTGGGGATCGCAATCCGATTCTAGTATCTAATAGTGTTCAATACAGATTCAAAGTCAAGGTCTTACGAGGTCATACGCGATTTATAAGTATAGGGTTAATTAAAATAAGGTGATTAAAGATTGTAAAAAACGTTAATCTCTGGACATGACAGAGAAGTAAGACATTATACTAGGTATAAAAAACAATCTCATTTTTATTTTGTTTTCTGATAAAATTATATTTTTTCAGCATTACTCTTACTGCGTTATTTCAGAGCACGTGAACATATACCATAAACCTTATATTTTGTAAATTAAATGTGTTTTTTATGCTTAAAATTATTTACCTTACATTTTATTGTTCTTTATGACTTGGGTTAGAAAACTTATAAGTAAGGTAAGTGTGAGCCTTTAACAATATGTGCCCAAGACACTTTTTATAGTAGATACATAACTAAAAACTTAATAAGTTTTATGAAAAAAATTATTAAAACTTTAATTAAGAATAAAATTTTAAAAGAAGGGAATAACAGTTAAATTTGAGACATTTTACTAATAATTTTATGTATCCATATCCATGGAAACGTCTTTAAAATATGTACATAAAATATAAAACAATCATAAAGTTTTTAAATTAATAATTCAAATTTTATGTACAATCTTCTCCAAGTTTCTACTTCTTTATCCATACATTTTACAATTTTCTTGAGAATTGTCAGTCTAATGGAGTACACACAGAAATAACTGAAAATTAGTAGATGAAAATACAAACCGCTACTGAATTCACTATCCTAATTAACAATAAAATGAGTAATGGAAAAAAAAACAAAAAATTCGTTAAAAAACAATAATATTTATAGTTGAAAATATTTTGTTTACCATTTTCCATACTCAAACCAACTACAAATATTGGTTACTAGTGTTCATAAATTTACTACTAAGATTTTTCAGATGACTCATTGAAAACAGAGAATGTATTTTTTGTGATATAAAATATAAATGTACCTGAATGGGACCAATTTTATTTTAAATGATAGAAAACAGGCATTTCTTGGGCAGTTTTACATGTTTACTTATTATAAATTATGTTTACCAATTCGCTCACTCCTTTCAAGAACGTCATAAATAAAAAATCATAAATTTTCAATTGTGCATGTTTTTGTAATGCCCAAAAAATGTACTATATCGCATCAAAAGTGGCATATTTTAAACTTAATATTTACCCGCTACAGGGTAGAAAGTGTAATTTTTACATTTTGAAGAAAAGGTATTGTTTAATTATTTTTTTAAATTAAATTAATATTTTTCAAATGGAGAAAAAACGTTCAGCTTTTACCTAAAAGGATCTGTTGCAAAGTAAAAATTTCAGTTAGTGGCTTTATATTTATTTTTGATACATTGTATTATATTTTTAAACTTTAAAAACCTTCTCCTGAAAAATCAAGTTTTTTGATTTATGACGTTCTTGAAGGAGTGACCGAATTGTGATAACGTGTAGTCTCACGAATTATTTTTGAAATCATAGTATAAAAGACTGCACAAACAACTTCTTTAATGACTAGCAAAAGGAAGAGAATTAGTGGTATGTAGATTCTGAGGGTACAAGAAGTACAGGATGATATTACAAAAAAATCTCTTACAAAAAGAGCAGAGAACCCAAACAAGAAAAATATGAAAGAGGTCGATTTTAGTCTTGAGAATCTAGGAAAATTCCAGATCTTTAAAATAATGCAACTTAGGTTAGGCCAGTACGATGATTTGATCTTATTGAGGACCAGGGTACAATGAGCAAACTTACTGACGAAAATTTTAACTAAACAATTTTGTAATGAATTTGGGTTGTTTGAATGTTCAATTCATCAGTTTTAAATACGTTAGGCATAACCTAACATTTCAATTCAAATTTATTAAGAAATAAATAAAGTAACTAATTTGGGAGAATTACGATTTGTAAAGATGAAGCAATCAAGTAATATAATATTCTTAATAAAAACAATAGCAGTAAAGTCATAAAAAATAGACAAAAAATATTAACATTAAAAAACTTATCGAGAAAAGATGACACAAACACAAGTTAAAGAAATAAAATAATTATGAATGCGGGAAATTAAAACAAATGAAGAAATATATGTACGTGTATAACAAGAACCTAGTAAAAAATTTAATCAAAGAAAATGATGGTACCAATGCAACGTGAAATAATGGACAATTAAAAAAAAACTAAATACCTCTGACTGAAAAGAAATATTTGAGATATTCTTCTTCAAATCTTCATCCTCACCCGATGGTGCATAGGGCACTGCATCATATAAACGCAGTGTTATCTTGATTGTTAACCAATGAAGGTACCAGTCTAGGGTTATATTAAATATATATGAGGGTGAAAAAACTCACTCATTTTTATTTGGCATCCCCCTGGGATTCGAACCCGGGACCTTCACAGTACGGTTGCCGAGCGTGCTAACCATTACACTAGGCGGACAGAACTATTTTTGAAACAGATAAATAGTTTGAGATATTAGAGATTCTATAGAGAATACGAATCATCATCGAATGTGCATACTTTAAAACAAAAAGTAATTTTTCTAGTTATTTACATTTATAGCTTATTATATGTGTTAGAATTATGATTTAATGTTTACAAATTTTATTGAAAATCGGCTGTAGTCTATAATAATAAATCTCTTACCGCACCCCAATGGTGCATAGGGCACTGCTTCATATAAACGCAGTGTTATCTCGATCAATTACACATGAAGGAAATGTGATCAGCCCTCTACTTCAGGTACCAGTCCAGTGTAATATGGAATAAATATTAGAGTGAAAAAATCACTTATATTTATTAAACCAACCTGGGAATCGAACCCGGGACCTCCAGAACGGTAGCCGAGCATGCTGACCATTACACTACGGAGGCGGACAAGTCGGAGGCGGAGGTAGTCTATTCACGGGGAAATTTTAAGTATCTGCTAAACAACCTGTAACCTTGACCGACTTAAAATTCAATGGTCGAATGACACCCCAAAATACGTCAACCCACATTGATGAACATTGTCGAAGTCAGTCAAAATCTCAAATTGACTGAAGATGAAGAAGAAGAAGAAAAAGATGAATAAGAAGAAAAAGAAGTAGAAGAAGAGAAGATTGTAAATTGAAGAGAATATTGTAATTACCTGTTTCTCTTAAATTTGGTTCCACGTTAATTATTTATACATTTATTATGCTAAACTTTTAATTTAACTTTATTTTAAGATTATTTCGCCTTTTTAATGAGATAATTGTATGCGATATCTTAATAAAACACATAAAATAATCTCATTTGAAAGCTTTATGCTAAATTTATATTAATTATGATTGTGGTAACATAATTAAGTGATTTCAACTAATTCTTTCTTAATGAAAATTATAGGCTGAGATAATAATTAATCTTGTTTTACGGGATTCGAAGAAGGTCTTTGTAGGTTCTAATGAAAGGTCATATACCTTAATTTGAATTATTAACGTTAATTTATTACAAGAAATGATTAAGACTTTATACGTTCTGGCGTATCTTTTGTTTTCACATATTTTAGATCTATTTCAATAAAAGCTTTTTCCAGGAAGTTTTATATATGTAGATTACATTTATGTACATAGTGGTAATATCAACTTTTCTCGTTAAAATTATGCGCGAAAAAATATTTTTAACGTGCTTTGAGTATGAACATCAAACGAATAAAAATAGATCTCTATTTTTAACACACATTATTTGACCGAATTATTTCTGAAAGGTTTTCAAATAAACCATAAAGTAAATTTTTGACATAGATAAATAAAAATGTCTGGGTATTTACAGGGCAAATGACCTGTCATAGGCTGGTTAAGAGACCACTTTACACACGAGCAATATTCACTATTCCATCCATGGTAGATAACTATACTATTGAAATTTTTGGAACTCCAATATATATCATTAATTTCATGATATGGATTGGAAAAGCTTAGATGTATGCAAGATAAACAAGTATTAGGACATACAGTAAAACCTTGATATAACGGACTAGTTTGGGAGAGGGGGTGTCCGTTATATAAAAATAGGTTTAAAATTAATCAAAAAACTTTTTGTTTAAAATATGAACACTGAATTAAGTTATAAATAAACAATACAAAACAAAAACAAATTTGTAATTTTTTGACTTTGGACACTAGTCTTGAAGGGACGTTGCTGTTTGATATTCAGTAATCCTGTACTGAAAAAAGAATCAAGTTTTTTCGCATTTCTGAAGTTTACTGTTTTATTTATTAAAATCAACTCGAAAATTCTAAAAATGCGTATAGATTACTTAAATTTCGTTATCTGAGAAACAGTCAATAATTTGGCCGGATTTTAAGTGAGTTATTTCCGAAGTTCGTTAACACGTTGACTGCCAACTACGAGATAACTCGTAGACTACGTTCTTTGCTAGGACGCCGAATAGGAGTTATCTCGTAATGTGTTTATTGAACAAATTTGGATTTATTGTCTTTGGACACTCGTCTTGAAGTGACGTTGCTGTTTGATATAGACGCGCTTGCTTTCAGTAATCCTGCTTTGAAAAAGGAAAAATTTTTTGTTTAATTTTTTAATAATTAATTTTCTTTATTAACGAAAATTCGTATAACGTAGTAATCCTTATTTTCTTATCGAGGTTTTACTGAATTACAAGATGTTGTAAAAACTGTTTAGTTTTTATGCATTTTGATTGTAAGATTTTTCCGTGGCATAGATTTTATTGACACATCTATCGCGTTCAGAATCTTGGCTGAGCAGAAGTTTTTGCTCGTTTGGAGAACCGGAAATCGATTGAACACACTCCTGTTAGCGAGGGGGGTTGGCGTGCCCACTACAAAACACTATATCACCGGTTCAGTGCTTCCAGGACGCTTTGTGGGAAAGTTCCTTTCTCAGAATCCTTGCTTTTTATTACTCTCGAAGAACTTTTAAGCCATTTTTGTTCTACGGTACATCCCTTGAGAACGAGTCTAAATGGATTTCTTTGTCCTTAAAGTGACTATCTTTCACGACTTTCTCGCTAACTTACGTTTGGAACTAATACATTTTCTTACCTTTTGGAAATACTTTAATAAAATCGTCCTTATTTTTAAAAGATTAAATATTAATTTTGAATATTAAAAGCATCGTTAACTCTATGGTAATATAACACTCTCGTTATTATTCAACGTTCACTTTTTGCAATACCACTTTAAATTAAGGTATTACACAAAGTGGACAGTGAATGATAAGGATGGTGTTTGATTATATATATTTTTGTTTAATTATGTTCAAATAATATAATAATTTAATTTATTTGCTAGACATTTCTACTTGTAACAATATAAATATTAGTAACGCTGTTCTCTCCAATAAAGAGATTAAGCTCTTGTGCTTGTAGAGGGACATAAACTAATTGTTTATTGTTTATGCTTGTGAGTTATAAAAAAGTTTTATTTTATTTTTTGTTGTGTTTAAATATTTTTTATTGACAGGTATAAAAAGCATTCCATTTATTTTTTAGAACTATAATGAACTGTTTTTTAAATATTATTTTTTGACATCTCATCAAAGATGAAGAAGAATATGGAAATCTGGGCATTTACGGGGCTTACGACCGTCATAGGCTGGTTTAAGTGATCACTTTACACACGTGTAACATTCACCAATTCTACCCATTATTGACAACCACACTACTCAAATTCTTGGAAGTTCTATATATATGAACCAATTTAGAAACCTTGTTCATGAATCACTAGAACTTCACTAGAGACATTTATTGGTGAGATGTAAAGAAGCTTTTTACTAAGCAGAAACTCTTATATTAGTATGTGAGATCACAATCCTGGATTATAATCACACACATGAGAAACGCCAGAAAATACCATTTTAATTTTTATTATTAAGCTTAATTTTTTTTTTTGTTTTTTAAATACTTGGTTCCCAAATATGTATATGAAGTTCTGTTGGAATTGTTTGGTTTATGTAATATTACGTCATCAAAGTGAGGGACAACAACCATATAGGATGTAAGATATATAGAGGAAAAACAGTTGTTAAGAAAAACAACAAATAATCATGGCTAGGACGTTTGTGGTTGCTTACCCGTACTCAAAATACATATCTAATGTACGAGCCCCTTGAGATAATTTTGAGAATACACCCGCTACGAAGGGTTGATAATCCCAAGAGTTTACTGTAAATATGGAACTAGAACACTTCAATATATATTTCCTTTCATTTTTAATTTGTTGCCGACGGAGGAAAAGGGGAAACCAAAATATATATAAAGGCAAAGGCAAAATAAAGGAACGGGTTAGCGATCAAGAGTTCATATCAGAATTGTATTAAATAACAGTTTCTTTCTTCTTGCGTGGAAATATTCAATGTATCCTTTTTTTAAACAAATTAGATAAAAGTAACTAAAATATATAAACTTACAACGCATCAGGTCGGCTGTCCAAATTTAAAACACAGTAAGGGCCATTTTTTTGTGGTAGGTTTTTTTGCATTTTTGGACTAAGTAGAGTCTACTTAGTCCATAAATGCAAAAAAAAGCCTACTACAAAAAATGTCCCTTACTGTGTTTTAAATTTGGACAGCCGACCTGATGCCTTGTAAGTTTATATATTTTAGTTACTTTTATCTAATTTGTTTAAAAAAAGGATACATTGAATATTTCCACGCAAGAAGAAAGAAACTGTTATTTAATACAATTCTGATATGAACTCTTGATCGCTAACCCGTTCCTTTATTTTGCCTTTGCCTTTATATATATTTTGGTTTCCCCTTTTCCTCCGTCGGCAACAAATTAAAAATGAAAGGAAATATATATTGAAGTGTTCTAGTTCCATATTTACAGTAAACTCTTGGGATTATCAACCCTTCGTAGCGGGTGTATTCTCAAAATTATCTCAAGGGGCTGAGATGTCTTAATGGATCTTTACGAAGCAATATATTTCTTGAATATGTTGAACCATAATTTTTAGAATGAAATATTATTTATTGATTCGGCATTAACTTTGTGGAATGACATGATGATTTAAAAAAAAAATTAACACTTGAATATACCACTTAATGAGTTTTATTTAGTTTAGTTAAATACGTACGTCTCATAATATAATTAGGTTTGGCATATTAAGATAAGAACAATGAAAACGAAAAGTGGTATAAGAGAGGAATAGGAGAACAAAAATGATAATTGGGGAAGTTGTGGTTTTCTTATTAGCTTGCGAAGGTTGATAACTTCTAATATTAAACGAATATGGCATTTGTAAACGAAGGTAATATTGATGAAAATATATTAAAATTCTCTTCCATACTGAATTTTAATTTCTAGTAAATATGATATCTTAAGTAATTTGATAACATTGAATATTAAAACAACAAAAAATATTGTGAAACATTAAATTTAAACATCATATCTTTGTTGAATAATTAGATGGTAATTACCACTATTTCTTACAATAGATTGTGATAGGTTAACAAACTAACCCCCTTGACTAACCCCCTCCCCCTAACTTTCCCCTCTCCTTATTTATAGAACAATTTTATATTTTAGTTATTACACAGACCTGAATGATGGAAGTTTAACTTCTGAAACATGTAGTCTATAATAAAATTGAAGTGGTAAAAAACAAGTGTTTTCTTTAATCATTGTGATAGGGACGTATTTTGATGCTTTAAGCATCATTATCTAATTCACAGAATACATCGAAACAGGTCTCATAATAGATTTCAAGTAATAGTGGAAGGTACCAAGTAGAATTTCGATTCAAATTATACCACTAAGTGACAGCAGATAGCAAATAAATCGGTACCATAAAAGCAAAACCCTCGAGTTTGCTTCTTCTTTTTTGTGAACTTTATAAACTCTGTTTTGTAGACGTTGATTTTTAATACCGTTTGAGGAAACGCTGTTTTGAGACAAATAAATTATCTTTCAGACATTCAATTTTGTACCCGAGCTGGAAGTTCATTTTCCTTACATTAATTTTCATCGTCAGCAGTGACATTCTCATTTTGTGGAAAGTGTTTTGCCCTTATACAGCTGGTATTATTAACTATAGTTTGTGAGAAAGGTTTTATGTATTTATAAATATATATATATATATATATATATATATATATATATATATATATATATATATATATATATATATATTTGTATATATATATATATATACATATATATATACATATATATATATATATATATATATATATATATATATATATATATATATATATATATATATATATATATATATATATATATATATATATATATATATATATATATATATATATATATATATATATATATATATATATATATATATATATATATATATATATATATATATATATATATATATATATATATATATATATATATATATATATATATATATATATATATATATATATATATATATATATATATATATATATATATATATATATATATATATATATATATATATATATATATATATATATACCCTTGTTTTATAGTACATGCGGCATAAAAATGTGTGCTCTTCTACAGTTTAAATATACTGACGCATGAAAAATCTTATGGAAATCGAAAACCATTAAGCTGACTCATAAAAGAGGGAGAGGATCGAAAGGGTGTCATTACTTACCCTGACAAATAAACCTCTTCTGGAACATTCATGAACCTTCTGACTAACGATTGCCGTTCATTAAGGGGAAAATGTTATTTCCTTTTACGAAATTGGACGTAGATAATACCCTTCATCCATAATATACTACAATAGTAAATATATATTTTAATTATTAATTTCCAAACGAGTTCCATTCAATAGTTCAGATGTTTTCTTTACTACTACAACTACCATTACGCCGTTTCAATAATAATCACTTATATTTATTCTGTTCTTCTTAGAAACGAGCTCAGGACCCTATACGATAGCCAAATGCACAAACCATCACACTCTGGATGCAAACATTGCTCTAGAATCCCAATATTTCATAATATTTTATATGTTGTGAAATGTTCGGATAATTTTCGTTTTTCTGCTCCTACCTCCACTTTGTTGTGGGACATTCAATCATATACCAGGCTTTACACATTAATGCAGTAAAAATTCACATAATTTTATGATTACCGATATGCAACCCCAAGTGCCTTAATATTTTTTTTCTCCTTTTACTACACACTTCTTTCAGATTATTTTTATGTCTTTCAATTTGTTTGATTGAATTTCGATTTATTCTTTATTTACATTACGTACACTTTTGTCTTCTTAAAAATATTTTTCACCAAAACAGGCAGTACCGGGCCTATTTGAGGTATATTTGGCAAATACATATTTTCTCTCAAAGGAGGGGAGTATAATATATTGTCATTATTTTACGAACTTATATATATCATTCCCATTTCAATAAGTGTCGGAAAGCTTGATTCGCCGCTGGATATAGAAGTAAGATTTTGGGTTCCTATCATGAACTTGATATATTATGAACATATCGGTATGTAATTACAATAAACGATGGCATTTAGTTAGTACGAATATCAGAATTTATGGACATAAGATAGACATGAAAAATGGTGTATAAGAATACCTCGAGTTGTAAATGAGCATGACTATTAAGATAAAGGTGTAACGACAATTGCGTTATTATATATAATATGAATAATATGAATAAAGAGAAGTCATGAATTAAATAAATAAGAAGGCTTTTTACCTGCCATGAGACTTGCAGCGTCTCCAAGGTGCTTGAGAGCGTAGATATACAAAAGTCCAAAAGCTAACTGAAGACCGCTGCTCAGTAAGTTCACCAAAAATGCAGCACCACATATTATCCATCTGAAAAAAACGTCAGTTAGAATGTTTATATAAAAGGTACATTTTCATGCTTAATAAATTTAAGTATGCTTAAGTTTTCCTGTTATGTCAATAAATACATATATTTTAATTTGATAAAATACAAATATTGGAGCATATGTTCGATTCCTCTTATCTCAAAAACTACATGCTCAATTGAAGTATTTGACAATGATTAAAGAAAACACTTGTTTTTTACCACTTGAGTTTTATTAGAGACTACATGTTTCAGATGTTAAACTTCCATCATTCAGGTCTGTATAATAATAGTTATTGTACAGATCTGAATGATGGAAGTTTAACTTCTGAAACATGTAGTCTATAATAAAATTCAAAAGGTAAAAAACAAGTGTTTTCTTTAATCATTGTAACATGTCTTACCACAAAGTTAATGCCGAAACAATAAATGAATAATTTGAATTGGATATATGTTTATCCTGGTTGTAAGTGGGATTCTGTAAATTTTGGACGCGGTAGGTGGCTCTGTAGTCGAGATACAAAGCCACTTACCGGATCCAAAATTTACAGAAACCGCTTACAGCCAGCTTACAAACTTATATACTCATACAATCTGGAGTCGATTGGGCGTGCAGTTACAGAGATTAGCGGTATTGAACATGTGAACCATCGTTTACTTTATATATACAAATGCGATCCTTTCAATCTTCCAAAATTTTTATCCTTACAAGCAACTTTACGTGTTTTTTTAATATTTAATTTTATATATATCTACAAGTTTAAGTAAAAAATGCATTTAAACCTTAGTAGAAGCAATCATAAATGCATGTGGCGCATTTGTTACCATTTAAAAGAGCAATATATATATATATATATATATATATATATATATATATATATATATATATATATATATATATATATATATATATATATATATATATATGTATTTATATATATATATATATATATTTATATATATATATATATAAATATATATATATATATATATATATATATATATATATATATATATATATATATATAAATATATATATTTATATATATATATATATATATATATATATATATATATATATATATATATATATATATATATATATATATATATATATATATATATACATATATATGTATATATGTATATATATACATATACATATATATATACATATGTATATATATATATAAATGAATAAATATATATATATATATATATATATATATATATATATATATATATATATATATATATATATATATATATATATATTTATATATATATATATATATATATATATATATATATATATATATATATATATATATATATATATATATATATATATACATATATATGTATATATGTATATATATACATATACATATATATATATACATATGTATATATATATATAAATGAATAAATATATATATATATATATATATATATATATATATATATATATATATAATATATATATATATATATATATATATATATATATATATATATATATATATAGATATATATATATATATATATATATATATATATATATTATATTATATATATATATATTATATATATATATATATATATATATATATATATATATATATATATATATATATATATATATATATATATATATATATATATATATATATATTTATATATATATATATATATATATATATATATATATATATATATATATATATATATATATATATATATATATATATATATATATATATATATATATATATATATATATATATATATATATATATTTATACATATATGTATATATATTTGTGTGTGTTTGATCCTCATTTCACAGTAATATTTCAGGTAACAATAATTTTTACAGTCAACATTTTAATATAATTTTTCTTAAATATTTAAAAAATATTATTTTTATTGTTTTTTATTTCTGTATCCTCTTAAACCCTTTATTTATTATTATTACAATGTGTATTGTTTGTTAGAGATAAAATTACTTGTAAACGAATGGAAGCTTGAAAAATGGCAATTATTTCTTTACGATAATCATAGTATTTACATCAATATATTTAGACACCTAAAATAGAGCAGGTAGGAAATGTCGGACAAATTAATAGATGGAGGAATTTACCAGCGTACGTATAACTTCCTTAGTTCCGGTGCTAGCGGTGAAAGGGTTGCGCCATTTATGTGTTGAAAGTGCTTTACAAACGGCTGTGGTAAGCTTTGTTTTACGGCACAAATTCCCTGTTTGTTTGCTTTTGCAATTTGCTTTTATTCCATACCTCGGTACCGTGAAATGCGTGAAAAATGGAATCACTTTGAGGGGACACATCCGCGTTTTACAATACAAATTACACAGGTATTCAGGTTATTATAAGTGGTCATTAATATTTGTTGGTTGATATAACAGGTATTTCTATTATTCAAAGCATTATATCTGATACGAGATGGTACAAATATAAAATAATGTTTTTTTATACGATTAAAACATTTTATATTATAGTAACGAAATATAAGAAGTCGTTTGCTTCATATTTGGGAAGAATATTTATTAAATAAATGTATCAAGATTTTTATTGATATCTCAAATTGAATAAATATGTTTAGCATCTTGACAAAGATGAAGAACAATATAAAAGTCTAGGTGTTGCAGGGATACGACCCGTCGAAGGTTGGTTTAAGTGATCACTTTATACCCGCGTAACATTCATCATTCTATATATATATATATATATACACCAATTTCGAAACGTTGTTCTTGAATTATTAGAACTTCACTAGAGACATCTATTGTTGAGATAAAAAGAACCTTTATTATTGATTGGAAACTCTTTTATTAGTATGTAAGATCCGAATCCTGGATTATAATCACATACTTGAGAAACGCCAGAAAATATAATTTTCAATCTTTTTCATCATGGGTAGAATGATATTCATTGTTCTACCCATGATTGATAAATTTATCACTCAAATTTTTGAAACTCATAAATATCATATAATTCATACGTCCTTTCATGCGTGAGTTCACGACAGCATCTATGGTAGATTTGAGTATGCTTTTAAATTAGCAGATATTCTTCTTTTAAAGGTATTCAAGATCATTCCCGAATTATTTCACATACTGGGATACACAAATGTAAAAAGAACTCTTAAATGGATAAATATAAATTTGTGAATAAGGATTTGGACCCTTTAAAATTTTTGTATTCGTGTAGATTCTAAATATTGTATGTGTTTGATTGCACATGTTTGGTTCATTTACCAAAATTGATCTGAAAAGTGTTTTTAAAAACCCAAATAATATTTGGCTGATATTCTAATTGCTTTAAGTCATACATATACTAATTGGTGATAGCCGGACATTCCAAAATGTCGGGCTAGGCTTAACATTAACAGGAATATGATAAAATATCCAAAGTTTATTGGGGATTGAGTATACTTTAAGCCGTTGGATAAATAATTCATGTCGTTACGTTACGTATTACGAATGAAGAAATTGAGAAGTATTTATTCTCACTTAAAAAAACTCGTATTAGTATGTATATGACTTATTTATAAAACTTTATAGTTTATTTATAAAAATATCATTTGTATTTTATATATTGAAAGCATCATAGCGGTCTTGTTAGTAATTATTTTTCGGAATTTGCAAATCACATAATAGATACTCATCACTCATTTCACTCTCATAAATTAAAATTATTACACCTTGTTCCATATAAAGGCCAAATTATGAATTATCTTGAAAATTTAGAAATCCAAAAATACCAAAATTCTAATAATAATTTATTAAATAATATATTGTTTCAAAATTCTTCACCTTTGCTTTCCATTTTTCCTTTGTTTTCAAACTCCGCTCCTTGACTAACCCCCTCCCTCTAACATTCCCCCCTCCTTATTTATAGAACAATTTTAAATTTTAGTTATTATACAGACCTGAATGATAGAAGTTTAACTTCTGAAACATGTAGTCTATAATAAAACTCAAGTGGTAAAAAATAAGTGTTTTCTTTAATCATTGAAACATGTTTTACCACAAAGTTAATGCCGAAACAATAAATAAAATATATTAAAAGCATTGTTAACTTTGTAATATGATAATTTAACACTCTCCTTAACATTCATCGTTCAATTTGTGTAATACAACTTA
The DNA here is from genome assembly GCF_059751285.1 of Brachycentrus maculatus. Taxonomy (NCBI): domain Eukaryota; kingdom Metazoa; phylum Arthropoda; class Insecta; order Trichoptera; family Brachycentridae; genus Brachycentrus; species Brachycentrus maculatus. The sequence goes on from NW_028280778.1 coordinate 1,958,450, forward strand.
TGAAAACAGTATTTCATGACTGCCGCCTTTAAAAAATCATTGGATTTTCATGTCGAATTCTACAGGACTATATTTGACCTGATAATGGAATTGACTATTTCGCAGAGAAAATAGAATGCCACACCAATTTGTCTTTGCAAACAATCTTTGCAAAGAATCTCATCTTTGCTGAGATGTCAAAAAATAATACGAAAAATACTCTTATAATTGGAGATAATCCAGATTTGTGAACAATTATTTGGATACACTCAAAATGTCGTTGAGTGATATGTACATTGGCTGGCTATTTTGCTATGAAGTACATGGTAAGTATGTTCCAGCAGCCATAAACACAAAAGCTTACAAGGTTTATCCCTAATACAGCTGTTTGAAATATGACTAACTAACTAACTAACCATCACGCTGCTTCCCCGCAGGGGTAGGCAGAGAGAATAGAGCGCCACACCACTCTGTCCTTGCAAACATTCTTCGCCTCTTCCACGTTCATGCATCTCCTCATACATACCCGCCGATTGTTACGACTCCTAACCTGACCACTTTCAAGTATTTGGCATACCTGATCGTGTCATGTTTTTCTCGGTCTTCCTCTGCTTCTTTTCCCGCTAACATTCGCCTCATAAATTTGTTTTACCGTTCTTTCCTCACTCATTCGTTCTACATGTCCAAACCATCTCAACACACCTTTCTTAATTTTATCGATAATGCATATCTCAGCTTTGCATTCCTTCCTTATTTCACTATTCGCACATCTATCATAAATCGTTTTGTCACACATTCTTCTGAGAGATCGCATTTCAACTTTGTTTGAAATATGGTAAGTGTTAAAGTTTAAAAAATAGGAGTTCAATTAGGGAAGGAGTTAAGAGTTGAGAGAGAGAGAAAGTTTGAAAAGAAGAGATTAAATGATGTAAAGATAGATTGTTTCAGACGCTTCTTAAAGGCTATCGATGAAGGCACATTTATAAACTTAAGAGATAATTCATTCCGCAATCTAAGGCCATAGGCAGACAATGAAATAAAGCCATAATAATAAAAAGACATGATTTTTTTGTACATAAGTATATTAAAAATTATTTATCCAAAAAAAATAAATATTTCCATTGTGATTCATTTGTCTTTCAAAATTTTAATAGTGTATAAATGTCACTTATACTTATATTCAATATTACCCTGAAGCGGAGGGTTGATCACTTTTCCTTCATGTGTTGACGATCAAGATAATACTCCGTTTATATGATGCAGTGCCATACGCACCATCGGGCTACGGATAAGGGTTTGAAGAGAAGACAAATGTCAGATAGTAACGATTTATTTTCAATCTACATTGACCTGATGATGGAATGATTATTCCGAAACCTGTAGTCAATGATGACGAAAGTGTGATATTTTAATTTACTAAGCGCAGATCATTTCTATCCCAAAATCATTTCTTGTCTAAATTTTATCTTCCGTCTTCACAATTTTTTCTTAACTTTTGTCGTTGGAAAGTTTACGCTTCATATGGGAAAAACTTGCAATTTTTCAACAAAAAAAAAAAAAAACAAAATATTAATTATAGTATGTGTAGTATTGTTTGCATGCTGTTGTAGTGTTTGTCCTGACAAAGAGACAGGTACGTCTCGAAACCAGTACCCAAAAAAATCTCGTTTAGAGGGTGGATACCAATATTACTAACATTATTGGAAAAAAGTAAAATTGAATAACCACAAAGTAAATGATTTAAATATTAAGAATATTAAAATACTACATACTACATATACATATTATCAGTTTATTATTGGGCAGCGTGGGTTCAGGATGGGTCTCCAAAAATCTTTCCTTTCAGCCCGAGAGATAAATTTTATAAAATATGTGGCGGCCGTAATTTTCCTAGGGCTGTTGTAGAGCGTAAATGAAAATCGTATATTTTCAGATTTCTTTGTTTATAATTTACTATCGGTCCCATTAGCTTCGTGTTTTTCGGCGTGTAAATGATCTTGTATTCACATAACTCACGACAGTATAACAAATTACCAAAAAAAGAACCCCTTGTTTAAGATAAACGACTTTATTTGGAGCATTTTTTTTGACAATTTTAGATTATTATAAAAGATTTTTTTCATGAAAAATATATTATTTTACAAATCAAATTTTTCCTTTGGTATACTAAAATAATAATAAAACCCTTATCCGTACCCCAATGGTGCATAGGGCACTGTGTCTTATAAACGCAGTGTTATCATGATCGTTTTACTTATGAAGGAAAGGTGATCAGCCCTCCGCTTCAGGTACCAGTCCATGGTAATATCGAATAAACATTACAGTGAAAAAATTTACTAAAATAGAGATGAATATTATTTATTTTAAATTTCCAATTAAAAATAAACAAAGGTTTTTTTAGATAAATTTGTAAAGCTGTTTGAATGGTATTAAGTATGCTTGCCTTCGTAGTGTAGTGGTCAGCGCGTTCGGCTACAGTGGTAGGTCCTATGTTCGATTTTCAGGGGCCTCAAAATAAATTTAAGTGTATTTTGCTGTGTTTTTATTTAATACTGTCTTGGACTGGTACATGAAGCGCAGAGCTGATCACATTTGTTTAATGTATTTAACGATCACCACTTGTATACGATACAGCGCTCTATGTATCATTGGGTACGAATAATGGGAGTTACATTTATCATTTACCATACTTATTATGTACAAGATTTATAAATCAATAAGTGGATTTTTGTTTCTTCTAGCTAAAAACATGTTTTATTCTAATCTGTGTTGGGTATAGAAGGGATAACTAAGTGTAGGCGAATCAGGAACTTCTCACCATTTGATCATTGCTGGTAGAAAACCACGTAAAACTCCTCAGGAGAAGCTGGACAGTTGACTGTCGTCAAATGGCCTTTCATTCCAGAAGAAGAGGGTTCGGCATTTTGTGTCCTAACTAGGTATATGAAAGCAATGTCCTTCAGTATTTTTATCATTTATGAAAACCACATTTCGTGAGAGTTTCTTATGAAATAACACAGATCCGATGTCGGATAGGTCCTCACCCTGTGTGTGTCCTGCAATGCGCCTCTAGCTGTTTTATTTGAATGTGGATAAGGGATAAAAAGAAGAAGCGATGCTCGAAAATAATTATGGTTGGCTATGGTTAAGAACTTGGCTATGGTTTGTCCGCCTCCGTAGTGTAATTGTCAGCATGCTCGGCTACCGTTCTGGAGGTCCCGGGTTTGATTCCCAAGGGGGGTAAAATAAATATTATTGATTTTTTCCACTGTCATATTTATTCAATATTACCCTGGACTGGTACCTGAAGCGGAGGGCTGATCACCTTTCCTTCATGTGTAAACGATCAAGATAACACCACGTTTATATGACGCAGTGCCCTATGCACCATTGGGGTGCGGATAAGGGTTTTATTATTTTATTATTATATGGTTAAGAACGGAATCAAACCTTGGAACTCAGATCCGATGTCTTTATCACTACACCGAGACCACAGTCCGATTCGTTATTGTTAATTGATTTCCTATCAGCGCGTTAATCTCATTTCAGCCATTATACCCGAAGGACAGTTTAGCGGAAGGGTTAAAAATTACCGCAAAATGTCGTCCAGTGGTTTTAGGTATAGCAAGCTTAATTTTAAGGGTTAAAATTACGACATTACATACGTTTGCCTCCGTAATGGAAAATGCCACGTATATTTGTGGGAACGCTCAGAGATAGCACTAAATGGTTTCCGTACGTGCTAAATGTACATTATTCACCGCACATTCCTAATTTTCACTCTAACGAATGATGTTTTTTGCGAAATTCTACAAAACCCGAGCGTTTCCGTTGCATTCAGCCCGCGTGTGCTTGAAATCAACATTTTTGATTTTTTGTTTATTTAACAATTGTACAATGATTCAAATTGGATCACATATATAGAACTTCCAAGATTTTGAGTAGTATGGTTGTCAATCATGGATAGAATTGGTGAATGTTACACGCGTATAAAGTGATCACTTAAATCAGCCTATGACGGTTGTAAGCCCTGTGAATGCTCAGATTTCCATATCTTTCTTTATTTATGTTGGGATGTCAAAAAAATAAAATGGTAAATAACTCCTATAATTGGAGAGAATCCAGATTTATGAACAAGTATTTGGACAAATTAAAAATATTTTAAGTAACAAAATATATATTTTAATGTATAATTTACCAATCTTTCCCAATTGTTTTTGCGTATTTCAATAAAGCGAAAAATGTTTGATATCCGGACATTTGAAAATTGTATTTCGAAACGGATACTCAAAGCAATTAAATAATTAATTAATCGACGGTGTGAAAGTGATATTCGCCGAGCGTTTTTGATAATTAAATATAATACATGGGGCCTTTTTGAACAGTATGTATTTGACACGAGAGTTTATTGGTATAAAGATTCGTTTTAATTGTTCGTAACTTAATTAGCCAAACCTGATAATGTACGTATTTAACTGACATGCGATTATAATCCAGGATGGGGACCTCACATACAAATGTAATATGTAAATCGTTTATTTCCCTACATATTTCCCTAAATATTACCCTACAATGGTTTCCTTGCCTTCATGTAAGTAACGATCAAGATAACACTGTGTCAATACTATGCAGTGACCGATGCACCATTGGGTGCGGATAAGGGTTAAAACAAGAAGAAAAGTGAAATTTATTTTATTTTGTATAAGACAAAAATTTGAACATTTAAAATTATTTTTCGCTTACATTGATCAGATAAGAAAAACTATGAAGGTGAAATTCGCACAAAAAAAAGTAAAATGAGTAAAGTAGAGTAAATACATTTTGTATATAAAAAGCTGTGATAAGTTGTGGTATGATTATAAAACACTCTCCTTATCATCCATTGTGATTCATTTGTCTTCTTTCTTTAAAAAAAATATTTGGAACGAAATATCAATTCTATTTATTTTATTTATTGTTTCGGCATTAACTTTGTGGTAAGACATGTTACAATGATTAAAGAAAACACTTCGTTTTTTACCACTTGAGTTATATTATAGACTACATGTTTACAGAAGTTAAAATTCCATCATTCAGGTCTGTATAAAAACTAAAATATAAAATATAAATTTGTTCAATAAATAAGGAAAGGGGAAGGGGTTAGTCAAGGAACGGAGTTTGAAAACAAAGGAAAAATGGAAAGCAATGGCGAAGAATTTTGAAACAATATATTATTTAATAAATTATTATTAGAATACAGGTTTTTTTGTATTTCTAAATTTTCAAGATAATTCATAATTTGGCCTTTATATGGAACAAGGTGTAATAATTTTAATTTATGAGAGTGAAATGAGTGATTAGTATCTATTATATGATTTGCAAATTCCGAAAAATAATTACTAACAAGACCGCTATGATGTTCTTTAATTCTAATCTTTAAATTTCTCGCAGTTTGGCCAATATATTTTCTATCACAATCTCCACACGAGATTTCATAAACACCACTTTTTTGTAATAAATCAATTTTAGATTTTGAGTTATCTAGTTATGATTAAATATCAATTCGTAATTTTTTTATTTTAATGTCCTTACGATGATTTTCTGAAACCAGTAGTCACGAATAAGTGTTTATAAAAGTGGTATTACACAGTATAAACAATGGATGATAATTAGGATAGGTTAAGTTTGGGAGTATGTATGTTACATGAGATATTAAGTTGGTATAGTTTAAACACTGCCCGGTGAAAATTTGAATTTCCCAAAATTTTAAAACATGTAGATTTAGGATAAAATGTCGAGAATGATAAAATATTAATTCGATATGGAAGGGTCGCGGCCGTGGGTCCTCGGGGTGTGCATTAGTGGTGAGTTTTCCAACGCTACCGTTTGTTTGTTAGGGAGTTTAATCTTCTTTCGCATATCCCTACTGAATTATTCTAATTGCCTTTAACGATATGTGCCGAGTACTCAAAAGGCTCAAAGAGCTACCAAACTTTACGGTTGGAAAAGGATTAAAAAATGCTGCTAATTAAAAGAGTCGGCCAATTGAATCGCTCGGCCGAAAGCACTCGAAATAAACGTATTTGTTCTGAACCAATAACGGATTAATCGAGTTATATTTCCAATTCAATCAAACCGCTTTCGAAACATTGTAAATTCAGAAATTTTGTAAACAAACCTTAAAAAAAATATGATAAAATATATTTATGGATGAGAAAATGACTTTATAAAATATCCATTAGTGTTATAAAATATGTAAAAATAAAATTAAATATTGTTATACCATACGGAGATACGTGACATTCTGTGTGCTCAAAGAATTATAAAAAACAGTTATTACCATAATTATAAAAAGTAAAACATTGCATTGTTTAATTAATCTGCACCCAATGGTGCATAGGGCACTGCATCACATAAAAACAGCGTTATCTTGATCGTTAACACACGATGGAAAGGTATCAGCACTGCACTTCAGGTACCAGTTAACGGTAATATTTAATAAATGTTAGAGTGAAAAATTACGTCCTCCTTCCCTAGGAATCAAATCCGGGACCTCCAGTACGGTAGCTGACCATTAGGCTACGGAGAATAATATATATATATATATATATATATATATATATATATATATATATATATATATATATATATATATATATATATATATATATATATATATATTATATATATATATATTTATATATATACATATAAATATATATATATATATATATATATATATATATATATATATATATATATATATATATATATATATATATATATATATATATATATATATATATATATATATATATATATATTTTTATATATATATATATATATATATATATATATATATATATATATATATATATATATATATATATATATATATATATATATATATATTTATATATATATATATATATATATATACATATAAATATATATATATATATATATATATATATATATATATATATATATATATATATATATATATATATATATATATATATATATATATATATATATATATATATTTATATATATATATATATATATATATATATATATATATATATATATATATATAAATATATATATATATATATATATATATATATTTATATATATATATATATATATATATATATATATATATATATATATATATATATATATATATATATATATATATATATATATATATATATATATATATATATATATATATATATATATATATATATATATATATATATATATATATATATATATATGTATATATATATTTATATATATATATATATATATATATATATATATATATATATATATATATATATATATATATATATATATATATATATATATATATATATATATATATATATATATATATATATAAATATATATATATATGATTTTACTTTTGAGTTTTGTGGTAAGGATGAGTAACTTTTAATAAAGGAACTTTTTTTTGCCTTAAAAAACACGAAAAAATATTCTCATTATTGCATTTAAAGAATGTTTTTCAATGTATCTGTAGAAGTTGTAATAACATGACGTAACACGAATATTATTTTTTTATAAAAAAAGTACGGCATGAATCACGTATTTTATTAAAATGTTCATAACTTGGTTTCTGATAATGTGTAGAAATATGAATAAGTATTTTTTTTTAAAGACCTTAAAAATGGTTGTATTTTTTAATATTTTCATTGTCTTTGTTTGAAAACGATGATTTTTAAGATCAAATTAACCTCACCAATTTCGACTGTATTATTAAGCGACAATATGCAAGTCACGTAAAACAGGTAGGCTTTCATAATCCCACAGGACTCTCACTAAATCTCAGATTTTTGAAGACCCGCTAACTTATTCAAGATTGTTAGAATACTTTTGAGTGGTCAGGGGTGAGTGGGTGTAGAAAAAGGCAAGGGTGATCTCTTTCCTTATAGTCTGCGATCTGGAATTGGAGCAACTTTTTGGTATTTTATTATTTAAAATAATCATCATCACAGTCTAACCCTTTTTTGAACAAGTCATTTTGGTATAGTATGTACATTTAAAAAGGATGAAAGTAGACTGAATGCAGTCAAAATGCGATCTCTCAGAAGAATGTGGACGATGTATGATAGATGTGCGAATAGTGAAATAAGGAAGGAATGCAAAGCTGAGATAAGCATTATCGATAAAATTAAGAAAGGTGTGTTGAGATGGTTTGGACATGTAGAACGAATGAGTGAGGAAAGAACGGGTAAAACAAATTTATGAGGCGAATGTTAGTCGGAAAAGAAGCAGAGGAAGACCGAGAAAAACATGGCACGATCAGGTATGCCAAATACTTGAAAGTGGTCGGGTTAGGAGTCGTAACAATCGGCGGGTATGTATGATGAGATGCATGAACGTGGAAGAGGCGAAGAATGTTTGCAAGGACAGAGTGGTGTGGCGCTCTATTCTCTATGCCTACCCCTGCGGGGAAGCGGCGTGATGGTTGGTTAGTTTTTTTTAGTTTATGTACATTTACTCCTTACCCAACAACAGTTTGTTTTAAGACTGCTAGATTTGACTATTATTATCCTGCTTATAATTTTAATAAATAAAAAAATGTGTTTAATAAATATTTGACACCTAATTAATAAGAGAAAGATTTATACTCAATTCCGTTGTATTTTTACTCATTTTTGTATCCATTCTGCTTTCAGAAAAGCTCATAGTCAGTCAAATCATAAAAGTGGTTTTTCTCATTAAGAATAAGAAAAATCAAGTCCCTTGTGTAATCTTTTGTGATCTTTTTCAGACCATCATATGTTACGCAAAACATTATAAAAAGTAATTTATTAGCATAATTTACAAATAAAAAATAAGTCGAGATTATTTTTAAACTAAATGTACTATATTTGTGAAGGTATGGATCGGTAAGTTTTGATGAGGGGAATGAATTATATGATGGGCATAAGGATGACGGTTAGTAATTTGATCTGACAGCTTTCATGATTCACCGATAGTTAATATTTAACGATATCAACAGAACTTCCAAGGAGTTTATAAGTTTTCACATAAAATAAAAATAATGGAAATATTCCTACTGAATGTTTATCCTTCGAAATATTTTTACGGTAGTAGGATAGAAAAATAAAATCTCGATAAAGCTCACAAAAACAGCATCCTTTTTTCCCCGAAATACCCAAAATAAATTAAAGGAGGAAATGGTACACAAATATTGGATATTTTAGCTGATTAAATGAAATATGTATTCAAGGATTGTACTATGCTCTCACAAAATATGTTAAAATCGCTCGATTATAATTTTTAACAATGTTTCAAGCATAAATGGATTATTTAAATCAACTAAATTGTTACAATGATTAAAGAAAACACTTCGTTTTTTACCACTTGAGTTTAACTCAAGTGGTAAAAAACGAAGTGTTTTCTTTAATCATTGTAACATGTCTTACCACAAAGTTAATGCCGAAACAATAAATAAAACTAAATTGTTATTTACAACCCTGTTTCGCATATGTAATTTATATTTAACTCTTAACTTCACATTTGAATATCTCAACATAGATGAAGAAGAATATGCAAGTTAGCCTATTTACATAACACTCATAAACGGACGTGTGATTTATATGAGTTTCAAAATAAAAAAATAACGGCTTGGTTGTCAATTATGGGTAGAGTAGTAAATGTTACACGTGAATAAAGTAATCACCCAATTGCCTTAGCCTATGACTTATTATATGTGGAGTATTTTATGTTGAAATCTTTGAAAATAACTGTATAATTCGGTATTCTTAATAAAACATTTAAAAATAATAAGAAAACTGTCTGTTAGACTTTGTATGAAATATGAGCGTCACGGCTTTTGGTATATTTTTGTTTTGTAAAATTCTTGACTTTTAAAAAATATCTATTATTTCGTTGATTCGAGATTTTTTTAAAGTTTAATTGGAGAGGCTATTGTGAAGAATTTAATCCTAAAAATATAAATTCAACTTGAAGTTTGTTTTTGGCAGTACTTGGATCTTTAATTAAAGTTGTAAAAGTTTTCAAAGTAATTAGAGTCCCACACAATGAATTATCTCAATTTAGTGTTATCAAGTGACAAATTTGTGGTGGTGTCAGAGTGGTGGCAAACGAAAGCGGTTATCCTATGTAAACAGGACACTCTCTATTACTCCCTTACTCTATAACTCTCTCTCTCGCGAAATTATTCGGAAACTTTCCGTTCGCCCTTCAGGTATCCTTCAGACTTACCCCCAGCCACCCTCGGGGTAGAAGTGTTGCCTGATTGCCAAGGTGTCCAGATCTCTCCTGCGCAGCGCTGGGACACTTCGGTGCAGGGCCCTCAATTCCCTTTCGCATATTCCGGCCGTGCCCCAAACTGATTCTTCCTCAGGAGGGAGCACTTCAGCCCTGGGTGGAACTTCTGGAATAAAACGAATAAAGAAAAACTATTATAGTTTTCATCAATTCTCCAAGTAGGCCCTGGAATAACTCTAGAAAACTGGTATTTTTTTTCTTTTTATTTGATGAGTTATCTCCGTACGTTGTTAATTCAGTTATAAAAATTAAAAGTATTATTTGTTATGAGATTAAGTGTAAAATAAATAAAACCACATAAAAAGACTACAATTTACATCCCTTAAAGCAGGTTGCTTACTTTTATTAATACGAGTATATATTTTTACAACATTTTATTCTTTATCAGTGGATAAATAAACTCACTAGTGGATATTGAATAAAAAATAAATGTATTGTAATAGCATTTAGTACGAAAAAACCGTTAATCATATAAAGCTAAAGTGAATACAAAAACATAAATTGACAAAATTTTTCTTAGACATGTTTTAGTTTGCATATATGAAGGTTTTGGCAAAATTGAAAATTTTTCGTTACAATGTATTTTCATTGTAAATGTTTTAACAATTTGGGTAACAAAATCGTCAACTTTGTAAAGAATAAATAATGTGATTGCTTGAACCCGACCATGATGGGTGATTATAGCTAATAGTGAAACAAGATTAGTTAACTATCCTGAAAAAGTATTTTTATATGTACGGGTATGAAAAAATGCTTGCTTGGATATAATGTTATCTTACACATGAATGTATGGCAAACGAAGGTTCTAGTATTAAAAATGAATTTATCCTAAAATCTATCTTTGCTCAATCCATAATATATCAAATTGAATGGATATCCAAACTAAAAGGATTTCCATGTTCCATTTGAAAAAGCTCGCGTTTCAATCTACAACCCAATAAATCATTGTGGAAGCTGTGCGGTTTTCGGAGACAAACATATTTATTTAACGATATTTTCCGCCGGAATTTTGATAAACTGCATTTTGATAGTGATTGTCTTAGAAGTTTACCAAATATATGATGAAAACTTACCACGTGTGGTCTATGTGTTTTCAGAAAAGATTCGTAAACACAAGTAACAATACGTTTGACAATTGTATAGAACTTAAAAGTCGAAGCGAGCTGGAAAAATACGAGTGAATTCATTTGAGATTATTCGATTGCGATACCGATATTTCTTCCATTGGTTTGCTTCTATACAGAAAAGTAAATAGTTGAAAGCTTACTTTACTGAAATATCTACATCAACTTTATCGCTCTTTTCTTCTATTGTTAGGCCACGATTAAACAGATATGTTTAGGGGTGGTTTGTGGGAGAAAAATCTTGAAGCACAAAGCTTCGAGTTCTTAGTTAAAATGGTCGCGTTTACGCTTTCTTTGAACCCTGTTTGAGTCAGTAGAAGTGAAATCAGCTCCGGGCTGTGCCCTGTGCGAATCAAGTTGTTTGAAATAAGAGCACAACGTGACTTTACTCGCGGAAAATGAGAACTTTTTTCAAGAAACACTGGGGTGATATTTCTCTTTTCCAATATAAAATTGAAACACGTACGCGTTTCAATATGCTCAGTTGAATATACATCCGTAACAAAGTTAAACAATTTAGCGCAAATAACAATTCTTTTTAGTTCTCAATCTCGCAGTCACATTTTTATCATATTGGAAATGAATTTATCACAAAATCAAGTAACTAATTTAGACATAATAATTTTACACCATTGCCAAAAAATCTATTTATCTATATATCAAAATATCTATCACTATTTTTTCCATAAATTTTTAAATGAAAATATATTAAGCTTGTAAAACACCATATTTAACATTTTCTTACTGTATATTTTAAACTATGTTTGTATAATTTGTTAAAAATTGAATACGACCGTAAAATAAGTAAATAAATATTTGATGTGTAAATATTGAATTTCACTGTATTTTTTTTACCGTCATAGGCTGGTCGTCAGCCCGGTAAATGCCCAGACTTCCATATTATTCTTCATCTTTGATGAGATATCAAAAAAATAAAATGAAAAATAACTCCTATAATTGGAGATAATCCAGATTTGTGAACAAGTATTTGGACACACTCAGAATTTTGTAAACATATATTGTTATTGTTAAATCTAGTTGTACAGTGATTTCATTTATACATTGCTAATTTAAAAAAAGCAATCCACATCACTACCCTCTGAATTCGATAACCCTGAACTTATAACCTAAAATTATATTTGTGATAGTATATAAAATTTACTTATTTTTCGTGTACTGTAGAACGGGGCTACTTGAACTTTGATGTGTTACTTGAGCCCAGTACAAAAAAAAATATTTTGTTCGTGGTATCGATCGAAGTATCGTAACGATAAGTGTCACCTGTTAGGGAAACAATGAATCATATCAATACGTTCATTATTGTAGACCAAATACAGATTCAATTTTTTTTGTACTGAGATTAAGTAACACATCAAAGTTCAAGTAGCCCCGTTCTACGGTATACGTATGAATATTTTAAATATGTAAAAAACATATTTTCCAAACTGATTATTTTACTTGTTCAAAGATATTCGAAGATTCGTAAGCTCGTCAAACATTTAAGTTACTTAGTTTCCAAAGCTACAGTCTTTTCTTTTAATAAATAATAAGGCTTCACATAAATTGCACCTATTTCACGAAAGTTCAGAAATTCTGAAAGCTTTTTGTCTTGCTTTAGTTTACGTATTAAACTTTACTCGGAAATAAAACCACCTCAACGTAACTAGTGAACTCGGCAGTGAACTGAGACATTACAAATTGCTATAGTACGCACAGCGGAAGGAGGGTTTTGAATGTAAATATGATGAAAAATGAAAAATATGGACAAAAATGTAAAACCCAAAAATACACGTTTAAATAAATAAGACATGATTTTTTGAAAAAATCGAAGCTATTGAAATTTCAACATCAGGGCGGCGCAACAAAAGCTACACTTGTACTCGTATATTGATAAAATAATAAATAAAAATCATGCTCATTAGTATTGATTAATACACATACAAATTATCTGTTTATAGTGATGTCGACCATTAAACCATCTCGGTTTTAACCGCAGATAGTGACTCATTCATAAATAATTCAAAAACGTATTCATATAAATGGATAAATATACTCTTATCAGAAATATTAGTGATGATGAATTTAAGGTCGATTGTTTTTGGATTCTTGGAATACAGCTGAGATTTTTGCGAATTGAGACATGTTTAATATGATGGCTATATTATTAACTATTAACTACCAGTCAAAACATTAAAATATGATTTTTTTTAAATATAAATGAATTCAAGGTAATTTGTAGAAAACGTTTATATTATATATATATATATATTTATATATATATATATATATATATATATATATATGTATACAATATATATATACATATATATATATATATATATATATATATATATATATATATATATATATATATATATATATATATATATATATATATATATATATATATATATATATATATATATATATATATATATATATATATATATATATATATATATATATATAAATATATATATATATACATATATAAATATAAATATATATATATATATATATATATATATATATATATATATATATATATATATATATATATATATATATATATATATATATATATATATATATATATATATATATATATATATATATAACTGTATTACCTTATATTATTTAACTTTTTTTTTATATATTTTCGTACAAACTTTCAGGATAATAGTAAAATATGTATTTTAAATTTCACGAATTTTCCAACTTATGAATAATTATACATAAAACATAAGTTCAAACCACATTTCGCTTCAGTGAAACACAAGTACGTTTATTGTTGAGTTATATCTACAGTGCAAGTTAACCCCTCGGTTTCCTGGCATGCAAGATGCCGGATGATACTGCATTTATTGGGGACTGCACCAAGGAATGCACAGTAGGGTGGAACGGCTTATGTCAAACTTTTATGTGGATATTATGATCCCAGCAAAAAGAGCGTACGTGAAAAGATGTAATTTGGAACTGTAAATAAACACGTTTTAAAAAAACATTCAATTCCGACTGAAGATATATTTAAATATTTCTTAAATAAAGCAAAACTGGATTCATCAATAAAGGATTTTTGCCATTTACCCTGTGCCGATTCAAATTATATTTCAGTTTGCCTCAAATAAAATAAAAACTAACAAATAAATTAATATTTTTATTTTAAAACGTTAATTTTACCGTTTTAAAATTAATTTTCTCCCTAATATAAAAACATTTATATTCTTAAGGATAAACATATGTATGTTTAGCATATTTTAGTAACATTGGTGCTATATTGTTTATTTCATAATTAGGATTTTTTTTGTAAAAGTACTGGAACAGTCAATAAGCCCACCAATGTATATGTATACCATAATTAAAAAAAAATAATAAGTAAAATAAAATATTTTTGGCTATTAACGAAGATGCCACGTATTTACGTATGTAGTATTATGTATCCTGAAATGTAATTTATTTTACATTAACATATTATAAATTACTTATAATGTTGTTATTTTACAATAATGTCACATGAAAATAACAATTCGTTTTCTACTTCACGGTTTCATTGAAAAATATTGAAAAAAAGTGAATATTTTTTTGATATTATGAAAAATTAATGAAATAAACTATCAAAAAAAAAATGTACATTTTTTCTTTTCTTGCCTTAACTTGTACCCAATATTGCAAAAGGCATTGCATTTTATAGAATTTAAGCTATTTTGGCCGTTAAATACATAATGGAAAGGTATTCAACCTCTCTCTTTAAGTACCAGTCCAGGGTTAAATTACATATATCGCCCACTCCTTTCAAGAACGTCATAAATCAAAAAACTTGATTTTTCAGGAGAACGTTTTTAAAGTTAAAAAACAACACAATGTATTAAAAATAAATATCAAGCCACTTCTTGAACTTTTTACTGTGCAACAGATCTTTTTAGGTAAAACCTGAAGGTTTTTTTTCCATTTGAAAAATATTTAGCATATTTAAAAAATAATTAAACAATACCTTTTCTTCAAAATGCAAAAGTAACATTTTCTGCCCTGTAGCGGGTAAATATTAAGTTAAAAATATGCCTTTTTTGCTGGGATATAGTACATTTTCTGGACAATCCGAAAACACGCACAACTGAAAATTGACGATTTTTGATTTATGACGTTCTTGAAAGGAGTGAGCGATATACGGTAAAATTATAAAAAAATATATTTTGAAACCCCTGGGAATCAAACTCGGGATCCCCAGCATCGTATCAAAATGCGATAACCATTACACAAAGAAAGTGGAAAATGTATCATATACTCGTATGATTGATAAATGTATGAGATATTGAAAATCTCCAGTGTATTGTTTCTCATTTGTCTGTGCGCACAAGTAAGAAAAATGTAACATAAAAATCGATAGTCATTTTCCTCACAAAATATTAAAAAAACAAACTGAGAAGAAAGATCCTCCCTAATGTACAGCTCCACGGAATGTTATTTTCCCAAGCGGAAAAGAAATAAATAGAGAATTATTATGAATGCAGACAAAGCATAAGACGGAAAGCCTTTCATACTACGAAATGGAACATCTTTGTTTCAATGGAAAATTGTTATATTCACAATTTACATAAATACGATGGTGAAGAATATCCATTTATTTAAGTGCTGTAAAAAATAGAAAAATATGTCAAGTAATTTAATACCTCTTAATGTAAGTTATGAAAGTAATACTTTATCACTACAGGTGAACCTATCACTCTGTTTACCTTTTTCAAATATTTATTCGTAAAAAAAATACACAAAATTCTTGAGATTTTTATTATTATTTATTTTTCCCATGTTTATTTTAAATTTTATTTCTCTCCCAGCAAAGCACACAAATCACATTTAACATACTTTATGTATGACACACATCAAACAAAATCTAATAAATACCCCTTTTAGTCAAAATTTTTTTGATTTTAATGCAATAAATTTGTACACACCTGCTTTTAGTATCCATAAAGTCACTTAAAATCGAAACTAAATATTAAAGAGCTATGCGTAAAAAGATAATAGAAGTGGGTAGATATGAAAAAGATTGAATAATTAAGTGCATTGTATCTGATTGTATAAACAATTTTATTTTATTATAATTATAAAAATAAATATCGTAAAATGTGCCCTCATCACTGTCAATTTCAGTAAGGGTACATTATTTTAATATGTTTTTATGTATATGATGAATTACACTATGAACAAAAAATAAAATAAACAAATAGAATAATTCAACATGTTGGCAAATGCAGGATCGAAACCCGAGTACACAACATAACGAAACATAAGTTTAATTACTCATATAGAATTTATACTCGTATTTTACAGTTACGATTGGATTTTTAACGCAATTTCTTTGGATCAAATCGTAGGTAAAAAACGTTTACGTAAAGCTTAAAACGTGATTACATAGCACATTTAAAAAATAATTATAAATACATAAATTAATGAAGAAAAAATAACAACATTGTTTACATCCATCATCTTTTCCCCATCAATAACCCGATTATAAAACGGATTTGAAGCGCTCCTGACAACTAAAACAGTTGGAAAGTGCTAATACCATACTGTTTGCATAAACATACAAGTACAGATAGGTCACACGCACAAATACATGTGTATCTAGTATAAAAACTTGATTAAGGGATTACTAACCAAAAACGCGGTTTGCTTATTAAAGAAATAATCCGTTGAAATTTCAAACATATTCAACCCCTATATCAATAAACATGGAGAGCAGATCCGATCACCCTGTCATTTTACAATTAAGATCGAGTTATTGTAAATCTGAGTTTATTCGATGCCCTTTGCACCACTTGGGCAAGAAGAATAAATATTTTACATTATAAAAAAAAAAACGGTTTGCAGGCATCTTTGTTTAAAGGCGTTTGTTCGACTTTATGACCAATAAATGCCAATAATATATCATACGCAAATATCATTATTAAAATTTTTGTCACTGACTACAGTAAACTGAATTCATATTTTCATACTCGTGTTATGGTTACATAGTTAATGTCGGTTATTTAAAAAAAATATATGATAAAATATTTTTTTTCCTGGGGTATTGCTACGATTAGTATCAGTAACTACAGATGCTTCCATCTACTGGGTTCGAATATAAACTCTTTTTTTAACTTATTTCAGTAAAATTTTAAGTTTTTAGTAAATACAGCAGCACGTTATATTGATGAGTAAATACATATGTTCATAATTTTAAGTAGGATAATATTGAACGAAAAAATATTCAGACTTTATTGTGTTAATAACGATGATAAAACACAATTACTGATGAAACATACAAGATTTTTATGTTCTAAAAAAGTTATATGGATGCTCAAAAATATGGTCAGAATAGTAAATGTTACACAAATGAATAAAGTTACTATGTGATTTAAACCAGTCATGATTGGTCTTAAACATCGTAAATGATGAAAAACCGTACATTTTCTCTTACCGTTTTGGTTTCATCTCTGTAAGATATCTTTAATAATATTCGATAACATTCCCTACAAGGAAATCCAGTTATTAATTATTTTCAAGATATATTGGACATATTCAAAACACAAAAAGTATAATACCATTTAAAAAAAAAACATTCTGGCTATAAAATGTTACCCGTAACGTAAATCATTTATGTTTTACGGAATTAATTATCCTTGTTTATCTTCATTTTAAGTCATATCCAAGAAAATACGGAATTTCGAAACCTAACTAGATTAAATCCCAAATCTCGTTACATATTCGTTGAACAGATTTACGAGGACGCCTTAATATGATATGATTAGTTGAAATTTAATATCATGAAAAGTTGATTGTCACACGCAGAGTATTTATTTAACGCGATATCTGGATAATGCAAAATGCTTTTACCTTGACACATCATGTCATATTAAATTAAGCGTATATTGAATCTGAAACATAAGGTATTATTTTGTAAATTTAATTTTTCCGGTCGATAGGCCTTGATAAAAATTTAAATTATGACAAAACGTTAATTAATAATATGCTATTTCAAAATACGTTACTATTATTATCTATGTTTCCTTTTACAAAAAAAAACCCGTTCATTAACCCCCCTCCCCTTTATTTATTACCCTATCAACCTCTTTATATACTCCTAAATATTTTTTCCTTCTTAGTTTTAATTTTCACCTGTAGATGAAAACATCCGTTTAGTTTTCGAAACTAGTCATGTATAATAAAATAAAACTCATTAAGTGGTTTATTACAAGAGTTTAATTTTTTTTTAAATAATCAACATGCCATTCCACAAGGTTAATGACGAATAAATTAATGATATTTTCAAAAGCGGAGGAAAACCGGAAACCAAATTGAAAATTGAATGCGTTTTGTCTGTGTCGCATTTATTTGGCTGTTCAATTATGTTATCGATATTTTTATAACTTTCTGATATTTTGTTCAAAACTACGTCTTCTGTCAGTCATTAGAAAATTATTGATCATTAAATTAATTTATGACACTTTTTTTAACAAAGTTTTTACTTGCTACTAATTCTAGTGTGTATAAATAAAACTGTGTACAAATAGTGTGTAAATCCTTGTTCACAAATCATTCTGAAACAGTGTTATCTTCAATTTGAAGCAGTGTTATACTTGCTACTAGTTCTAGTGTGTACAAATAAAACTGTGTACAAATAGTGTCTAAATCTCTTGTTCACGAATCATTTTGAACCAGTGTTATCTTCAATTTGAAGCAGTGTTATATTGAACGTCAAATATACAAAGAAAAAGTGATCAGTCCCATGCCTCGTACCAGTTCAAGGGTATTTAAAATAAATATTACAGTGAAAAATTACTAACATTTGACTCCCCTGGGAATGGAGCCAGAGATCTTCATCACGGCAGCCAAACATGCTATTCAGTACACTATAGAGGCGGGTTTATAATTTTTATTATTTATGCGATTATAATTGAAAAAGTGCTGTGCTAAATTAATACGATTGCATTTTTGTTGTTTGAAGCATCATTTATTGGACAGCTTTTAAAAAAAATAGTTTGAATAAAAAAAAATAATCTATGATTCGTGTTTTTATTATCAAAACACAGGAATGTGGAAATTTCAAGCTCATTTGACTAATTTACATATAACCACGGGGTGATTGTAAACTTCGCAAAAATAATCTTTGAAACACGTAGAAAATTATATAAATCATTTGGCGTACACGTCCCTACATAAATTGTTTTGCATACATAATTGGTCCGCAGATAAGTTTATCTAAGGGGGTCGAGTTGCGGTGATGAACAGCTTTAGAGATTAATTGGATTCGTTTTGTTATGCTTTATCGGAAAATTTACCAACCTTAACAGACAATGTTGTCATGAGAGATTAAACAATTTATTATTATTTATATTAATTTATCAGACGCTGGATTCTTTGTTCTACGAAAAAACATGTGCTAAATGCCAGGGCGTAAGCCCTGGGATATTCACACTTCCATTTTGTTTCATATAAAATACAATAGATGTTTTCTCCCAAGTTGAAACACCTAAGACGAGAGATTGAATTTTTTTAAAATAGGTCAATTAGTTTAAAAAAAGATTAATAATATTGTCGGCGAATATGTAGTCCCTACATTTTTAAAACTCAAAAGTAATGAAAATATTTGTTAGAATAAGATTTCAACATTATTGGTATTGATATAGCATTAAATAAATAAATTTTGTGGAATAACATGATGATTTAAGTGCAAAAATGAAACAATGAATTATTATTTATTATTGATCGTTTGCATAAGATTAGATGATTTAAAATAATAAACACGATAAGTAACGAGAACATCGAATGTTCTCATCAACAAATTTTCCGTTAAATTTATTTATTTTATTCTTCGTTATATTTTTCCTTAAAAATAGCTTTTTATATTTTTTATATTTTAAATGTATATATTTCATAAATCTTCAAGCAAAAAAGGAAATATTTTTACCAATTCAAAAATGATATATTTTATTTATGAGAACAAAGAAAGTTGTTCTTTTAAAAATTCTACATTGTTCTGTAGAACTTATAATGAAGAGATAATATTTCCCCTTGATATAAGGTTCTGTATAGAGATGAACAAAACTAGTGTACGAGTATATAGGGAGAATACTGAACGTCAAAATGCTACGCCACACAACGGACGTCAAATTTCCTCTGCTCAGCGCAACAAAAGTTTTAAAAGCTCCACTGCTTTCCATTTTAAATAATAAGCAAAAGCGCTGACTGCACTAAAAACTAAAATCTCAATGACAGACACCTTGCGTGACGACAGTATCTTGAGTGGAAATTGTGTCTCTCATTTTAGGGCTAAAAGAACTATTTGCAAACACAGGTTTAAGTTTAACTTTCTTAATTTTAACTTTTCAATTTTGTCAAAACTAAATAAGTTTTTTTACTACTTTCAGTAGTAGCCAAAAAAGAAATGATATGAAAAAAATAAAACAAAAGATTGGCTGTGGTAATTCGAACCTATAATGAAGACTTAAAAACAAAAGTAATAAAGTATTTTATTTTACCCATCCATCTTTTCCTGAAACGAAATGTTGGTGAATTAATTTTGAAATCTGTATAAATAAAAAAATGTAAATGTTCCTTTGTTAAAAATCATAAATTTCTGAAAGATATTTTTAACTTAATTTGAATAAAAAAAACGTTGCTTTCGAATATACATAACTTTTTATCTAGCTTAATAAATAAAAATATAGCATATGACATATATTTTCTTAACCGTAATGGCAGGGCCATATTTTGAATGTAACAGGAACGTACGCAATACTAAATATTGAATTTGGCGGGGAGCATGCTTCTTAATGGCTGCTGTCACTTGTAATTTTCAATATTTTCGATTGCATTGTTGTTTCACAGATTTTAAATATTTTCATTGCTTCTCACAAGAATCGTGAAATTACACATACTTATTAGAAACGTGGACTCTTTTTTTCATTTCCACTAACCCAGACTAAGCCACAGCAATACGTGGTTGAATGCAGGTAGTTAATAATAAAAAGCGAACCATGGATCGAGAAAAGGGAACAATAAAGAGAAAACAGTTTTTTTACCTTAAATAAAGCAAATTTCTTCTTTTAAAAAATCAGTAATTTAAGTATACCATCATTCATTGGTGAATGGTTATATGCGTATACTAAAATTACCAATATTTTATAAAAAAGTGTTAAATTCAATAACCACAAAGTGAATGCAATATAAAAACAAGTCAGTTTAGATCACTACCCATAGTATATAGAATTAATACTTACCATTTTGTTATTATTCTACCACGTTTTCCCAATAAAATAGTATACATACATAATATGAGTGCATGTAGGAACTATGTGCGCTTTCAGACAGTTTTCAGTTATTTCAGAATATATCGCTTCATATTTACTTTACTATGTAGCTGAAATTTATTTTTAATATTCTTTATTATTTTTTTTAAACTCCAGAGCAAAGTAATTTTGTAAAATGATGAAATTATGCTATTAGTATAATACGACAGCGTTCTGCCAGGCACTTAATAAAATCTGGTTCTTTAATGTGGCGTAGGCGTACACACAATTTAATTAAACGAGTGTTTCATCATTATTACGTTTTTTCAATATAGGCATGAGAATACCCAGATTTTAGAATTTATAATTATTTTCAGTAAGGATTAAAAAAAAGATGCAGAAAGACTTTTGCAAAAGAAAGTAACGCATCTTATTTATTTTATGAGTATTTGGGGGCCGTTCGTACTAATGATACCCTGTGAAGAACAAAACTATTGCGCTTAGAAATTAGTATTCTTCTTTTTCTTTTTACCCTCATCCTATCTAATTGGGAAAAGGTTACTGAAAAAAGTCTGTCTTATCTTGATCATTAATTGAAAGAATTCAAGTCCTTGTACCAGTCCAGGGTAATATTAAATAAATGTGATAGTAAAAATCACTTTGATTTATTTTGAGCCACTGAAAATCGAACCTGGAACCTCAACCACGGTAGATAATTGGGCTTATCGCTAAACTACGGAGGCAGACACCTTAAAAGGGTTCGATAACTTGCAAGAAACTCATTTGCATGTAAATATGGATAAGGATGTAAATATTTGTGGACCTTTGAGTTCAGCTTATACTATGATGTTTTCTGGATTAATGTAACTTTTATTTTGGTATTATAGTACAAAAAATAAAGTTAAGTAAAGTCAAGTATACGTACTGAAAATAAAATATATGTGTTTAGATAAAGTTTTAATCATGTGGCATATAACAAAACGCAGAACCACTATTGTGACATCAAAGCAGATGTCGATGACACCAAAATGAATTACTATGGAATTAAAACGGATACCTAACTCCGTTTATATTATGGTTTACAAATTAATATGTTTTCTCTACTCCCTTACGGACAACTCGACAGCATGCAATTAATGTGGTTTAGAATTTATCACAATTAAAACAATAAATGAATAACAATATCTTTATGACAATTACGCAGGTTCAATGTATATACTTTATATAAATTAAGGGTGAAATAAACATGAAAATTAAACGTTTGCGTTTTTTTTTATATTGTACCTTATGGTATTTAAGTAAGCGCCATAAAGAAGAAGTTGAAAGAGTTATATACATTATTTAAGATGGCGTGCAAATTTACGATTAAGATAACACTGTTTATATACGAAGCAGTGCCCTTTGCGCGATTGGGCCCGAATAAGGGTTAAAAGAAAAGGAGGAAAAATGTAACTTCCACGTTTTAAGAAAACGCATAAGTGGTAAAGAAGAATTACAGCTTTACGTGGGTTAGTAATAATGGATTACTTATATAAGTACCAATTTTGAATTGTTCAAAATAAAGAAGAAATAATTATTTAGTAATTTAAGTAGAATTTGTAATATATTGAATGTTTTTAAATTATGGACATGTATTTTGAAAAGCAATAAAGAAAAGCAATGAATCCCCTTAAAGCGGATGAATATTCAGGCCACGTGTTTCATTGAACGATATTGCCCGTTTTAGTGTTGGGGAATTTCCACACGGAAATACAAAGCGAGTAAGCACAACATAATACATTTTACCAGACTTCCATCACTAAATAAAACGGTATCGGTAAAACATACATTTCAGTGAAGCCTGCCATCGTATCAACATGTTACATTTTACGTTTTTAGACATCGCTGACGTTCGTTAAAAAGCGAATATCTTTATTAATTCTTACGTTGGCAAACCTACCACAAATTAATTCAGTCTCGTTTGTTGAATATGCCATGCAAATTCAATATGGCACTTAATATGTTCATCACCCTAAATGTATCCGTTCTAACTAAGAAAAATCTTTTTATTAATAAATATAAATTCTACTTTATTCATGAACATAGTCTCCTTGAAGAGTGATACATTCATTCCTTTTTTATCGAACAATCTGTTTGCTCTTAAAATAGGTCTCCGTTTCGGTAACCACTTATTTATTTGAGTCGAATTTCTTTCTCTTGAGCATCTTTTTGATAAAAAAGCTTTTTCTATAAAAAAGCTTATGGTAGCTGGGGGCTAGATCTGGAGAGTACGGTAGATGGGGAAGCAATTGAAAGCGTAATTCATTCAATTTTACAATTGTTTTCATCAAATACGGGGCATTATATTGTAGGGCATGTGTAACGTATAGGTAAATTTTAAAAAAATCTGACAGTTGTACGATTCAGGTACCAGTCCAAGATATTAATAAATAAAATAGTATAAAAATGTATTTCTATTTTAATCCTTTTGGGAAACCAAAACCTCCAGAACGTTAGAATAATGCGCTTACCACAGCACTAAGCAGGCCAAAATATTTTTCATTACATTAGTGTCGGGTTGTGGTCCCGTGCTTAGTGTCTGACTCTTAAGTCAGAGTTTCGCGGTTCGAATCCACAATTTGATACCTATTTCTAACAATGAGCCGCTTAGGCTCACAGAAAAAGTATGAAATTGAAATATTTGTGTAAATAATAAATAAAACACAAATATTTCATTTTATATTTTTTTTTTATAAAATAACGATATCAATTATTTGTAATACTTTTAACGTCTAAACATTAACCAATTTTTATTATATTGTAGTTTCACTAATAAAATTCACATGTATTAATAATATAGTATGCGTAGTGACGTAGTCCCAGGTTCGATTCCAAGGGAGGTAAAAATAAACAAACGTATTTTTGCACTCTAATACATATTTTATACCCTGGACTGGACCTGAGCGCAGCGCTGATCATTTTTCCTTCATATATTTAGCGATCAAGGTAACACTGCTTTTTTGCTTTGTGTACAATTGGGTGTGAATAAGACTTAGAAGAATAAAAATATTTTAAATAATGTTGATTAAAAATATTTTGATATTTGCCCACGCACGATTAAATATAAATATGAGAAGCATCTCTTTTAAAAAAAATCTTCTTACTTCCTCATAGTTCTTTTTTGATTCAGAAAAAGTATCTATAAATTCTTTGAACCTTTCAATTTGCTTAATCAATTCCTTGATTCTCCCTAGTAAATTCTGAATATGTAGGGGTACTTTAAATGTGAATAACAAACAAGTATGTATACCGTGTGTGTGTGTGCGGGGGGGTCAAGAAATTGATCAGTTCTTGATATGAATATTTCATTGCATCATAGCATCCCTTCTGCGAGACCTATTTTCCATATCATGCTCGGAGTATACTCACTTATTCCGAGTATTCTCTATTTCATTACACGAGAAGTAAATATTGTTTACTATGGAGCGAGTCCTTGAATCTTATTTAAATTAACCTATAGATCAAAATATCTCTGTTTATTCTAATTACCTATTCATATATCATTAATATTATCACGAATTTTATGCTCGTTAGGTTACTCTTATTTTTAAACTTAATATTTATTATTAAAAAAATACGTTTGCTTATAATTTAGTTTTGAAATATCACATTGCGATTCAATGCAATGCGCAACGTAATGAACAGTTTTGTATGTATAACATTGAAAACAAATCGAAAAAAAAACATTACCTCTTTAAATAAATATGTGACCGCTTCGTTTATTCAAAATTTTAAATCTAAAAAAATTATTCTCAGTAATTTTGAAACATTGACAACGTAGCGTTAATATTAATGCAAGATTTTATCTTTGTCTAAAAATGAAAATATTGGTTGTTCAAAATCTTAAATTCTTATGTTATTCACTTGTAGCTCTGAAACATTGATATCTTGCAGCTGTTTTAATTTGTCATGGGTAGATTTTAAGATTTTTTTACTGCAATGGCAGCGTTATCTGTTAAAGTAAACATCAATACGCAATACTAACATAACTCATGCGGACAGCGTGTTTTTTGACAGCTGCTTTAAATGTGTTATACCCACAAGCAATGTGAAATTGAACATATAAAAAATGTGTACTATCTATTTATTTTCCATTAAATTAGACTGAGCCATAGCAATGAGTGATACAGTACAGAAAATATACGAAAAATTCACTCACATTTAATTAAATTTCATATTTATTATATATATAAAGCATTCATAATTAACCGATAAATTGACAAAACATCCAATATTTTATCATTTTAAGCAAGAAGTATATTTTTACTCTTAAGTATGTCTTCTTGCACAACACTACCCATATATAAACACGTTTAAAATTCTTAAAATACATCATATAGAGCATATTTGGCAGTATCAACTCATCACTGGAGTCGAGATTTTAATGAAAGGTTAGCCGACCAAGAAAATGGTGTAATAAATTACATAGCGATGGAGAAAAAACAAATTTGAAAAATTGCCAGCCGTCTGGAAAATTACTTAAATCAAGGAAACTTTAGAGCCAAATAAAAGAAAAGTATTCGAGACAAATCTTGCAATAAAGGAACATTCCGGATAAAAGTAATACAACAATTTATTCAAAATAATCTTGAAAAATTCCACCCTCACAGTGACTTACATCTCCCTTTAAAAAAAATATTTACCCTTTAAAAAAAAATCCTACCTTTGATTTTAGAAAGGCATATAAAATATTGCCCGCCATCTTAGTATAATAGCCAGCACGCTTGTCTATCGTTCTGAAGGTCCCGGGTTCAATTCTCAGGAAGGGCCGAATAAATATGTGTGGTTTTTTCACTCTAATATTTATTCAATATAACCCTGTACTGGGCTCTGAGGCGGAGGGCTGATCAACTTTCCTTCATATGTTAACGATCAAGTTAACACTACGTTTATATGATGCAGTACCCTGTGCACTATTAGTATGCAGATAAGGGTTTGAAGAAGAAAACCAATATTATAATAAATGATACGTTTAAGGGTCATGAATTACATGACACTTTAACGATGAACTGTGTTGCGAAAATTTTAAGAAAATTTTAATCACACCAATCTACTTTTGCAAATAATCTTCAACTCTTCCACATTCATGTTTTTCCTCACACAGTACCGCAAAAAAGGAATGTAGTTGGAAATAGAAATAGGGGAAGACTGAGGCAAACTTAGAATGATCAAGTATTTAAAATACTTAGAAGTGGTCAGGTTAAGAGTCAAAATAATTGGCGGTGTGTATGAGTGAATATGGAAGAGGCGAAGATTGTTTGCAAGCACAGATTGGTGTAGCGTTCTATTCTCTCTGCCTATCGATATTTTTCAGTTATATCTCTTATTTGGGACCTTAGACGACCAAAATTTATTTCACAAAAAAACACTATAGAATCCCCATTACAGCGTTATCATTTTTGAAACGTTGTCCACGAATCAAATCAAATAAAAATAATCCTCAATAATTAAATTTATCAATAAGTTCAAAAGCGACCAAATCTGGCAAAATGAATATTGCAAAAATATAAAAAAGGTTTATTTTTTCCTTTTATGTAATTATTCAAGAAAACTTTTAACTTTCTACTTATTTAAAAAAATGAATGTTTTATTTTCAACAAATTTTTAATCAAATTTTAAGCTACTAGTTCAGTGAGCGTGTCTTATTTAATTGGACCATTATTTTTACTATCATATATCTCACCTGTATACAAACAAAAAATAAGCCGCAAATATTTCCGACTTCAAATCTTCAATCACTTCCAAGATGGCCGTTTATCGCAGATAGAGAAAAATAAGGGTTGATGTCACAGAAAGTAAAATATAAAACCGTCTGTAAAAATGGTTATTTCTTAAAAAAATGTGATATTTAAGACGCATCACGGGTTTGAACCTTTTTTACTTTACGTCTTATCCTTTAGACGTGATTTTGGGATATTACAGACAGAAATAATGGTCAAATATATTTCACTACAAATACCATTACTGGCCACGCAAAATACAATACCGTTTTATTGTTATGTTTTGATATCGCATTTGTGATTCATGGAAGGGTTGAACGGAGATTTGTCTGTTTGTGTGAGAACTTCTGGCAGCGGAAAATGTGTTATAATATTATTTTCGTCTTAAGCGTAAGAGATATAAAATTATTTTTTTCTTTTTATATCTATGGAACCCATTTCTGAACTTTATGCGATGTAGAAAGTTGTTCTACACACTGTTTCTTAGGAGGTAAAGAAAAACTTTGCGATAAATGCTATTTATGTGAACACTTGTACCATACTTTAATAAACGTGGGTACGAGTATTTTTCAATATGCCCTCTTTCTATCGCGGCTTGAGTTATTTTAATCGAAAATACCACATTTTCTTACTTTTTGAAGATCGTGTGTTTTAAGAAATTAAATATGTGTTGAGATGGTTAGGGCATGTGAATGGAACGAGTGAATAAAGGATAGTTAAACAAATTTATGAGGCAAATGTGGTTTGTTTTAGAACCAGATAAAGACCGAGGAAAACTTGTTATGATCAAATATATCAAATACTTGAAAGTGATATGGTCAGGAGTAGGAATAATCGGCGCGTATGTATGAGAAAATAAATGAATGTGGAAGAGGCGCAAATTGTATGCCAAGACAGATTGGTATGGGTGTTCTATTTTCTCTGCCTACCCCAGAGGTGAAGCGGCGTGATGGTTGGTTTTACAAAAGTTTTGTGCTAATTTTGCTTACACAAGTTTTAGTGTGTCCTCATTAATATAATATATTGTACATAAATCTGGATTATCTCCAATGAGGAGTTATTTTTTCATTATTTTTACCTTGTAAATGCCCTTCCATATTATTCTTCATCTTTGATGAGATATAAAAAAATCTTACTGTTGTATTGTTAAAAACGATAGTTTATTCTAATCACAGTAAATGTATCTAATTTTATTTTTTTTACAGCAATTTATTTTTTGGAATAATTTTAAACATACAAATATGATAAAATATGATAAATTGAAAATGATTAAAGAAAACACTTCGTTTTTTACCAATTGAGTTTTATTATAGACTACATGTTTCAGAAGTTAAACTTCCATCATTCAGGTCTGTATAATAACTAGTTATTAAACAGACCTGAATGATGGAAGTTTAACTTCTGAAACATGTAGTCTATAATAAAACTCAAGTGGTAAAAAACGAAGTGTTTTCTTTAATCATTGTAACATGTCTTACCACAAAGTTAATGCCGAAACAATAAATGAGAAATTTTAAATTACCTTTTTTTATTTTCAAGTTATTCGTGACTTATATGTACATGTGTAAATTAATATCAAGTGTTTAGCCAGAGTGCATTCTTTATAGGCAGAAAAGCAATGCCTACCCAGGATTACTCGCGTTCCATAAAGAACCACGACTAGTGCCAACTATGCCTTATCCTAACCCAACCCTACTGCCTACCGTGATTGAAAACTCTGTGCACACCACAGTATATAGCGTTCTCCTAAAAAAATTATCGGACGCCACTGGTATACACATACACATACGTATTTGTACATATCTCTTACTGCTTTCAACAAAGTAATTTTTCAAAAAACTTGATTTTTCGTGAGATCGTTTTTAAAGTTTAAGAATATAATAAAATGTATAAAAAATAAATATCAAGCAATTTATTCAACTTTTTACTGTGCAACAGATCTTTTTAGGTAAAACCTGAAGGGTTTTTCACCATTTGAAAATTTTTAGTTTATTTAAAAAAATAATAAAACAATACCTTTTCTTAAAAATGCAAAAACAACACTTTCTGCCCTGTAGCGGGTAAAAATTAAGTTAAAAATATGCCACTTTTGTTGGGATATAGTACACTTTCTGGGCATTCCGAAAACATGCACCACTGAAAATTTATGATTTTTTTATATATGACGTTGAAAGGAGTGAGCGATATGTTATAGGCACACATTTGTGTTACGTGTATTAAAACAATATTATATTGTCTTAATATTCCTAGGTTGTTCTGGACTAAAATAGGTGTATTGACTGAAAATGTGTATCAATACGGTTCTATTAATGAAAGATTGACTGATTGATCACAAATACTATACGAGTAGTTGGATATTAATTATAATATATGTTTGTCACTTTCAAAAGTTAGACCCAAGGTTTCAACTAAATTAGCGTCGAGAACATGACATAATTATAACGTTAAATAATATATTTGCCTGTTTGACACATCCTACGCTCCTGGTTACTTAATTAAACGTAAAAGCAGAAATGGTAAGGCAAAATTGAAATTTAATTACTAAAAGGTAACACGTAAAATGTATAAGGTAGGTTTACTCCGCCTCCATAGTGTAATGGTCAGCACACTCTCCTACCGTTCTGGAGGTCCTGGGCTCGATTCCCAGGGAGAAAGGTAAAGTAAATACTAGTGATTTTATCATTCTAATATTCATTCAATATGATCCTGGACTTGTACCTGAAGCGGAGGGCTGATCACCTTTCCTTCATATGTTACTTATCAAGATAACACAGCGTTTATATGATGCAGTACCCTATGCACCCTTGGGTTGCGTATACGAAAAAATGAAAAATGAATTACAAATAGTGATTTATAGAAATAAAATATAACTTTTTTTTTAGATAACCTAGAAAAAATTAGAAATAAGTAAAGCAATCTATAAAGACTTACCAATAATAAATAACAAACTAAATTTATCTTCGAGTCCACTTTTGAAAATATTCCTATTGTGATTCATTTGTAGTCTTTC
Organism: Brachycentrus maculatus; assembly: GCF_059751285.1. Taxonomy (NCBI): domain Eukaryota; kingdom Metazoa; phylum Arthropoda; class Insecta; order Trichoptera; family Brachycentridae; genus Brachycentrus; species Brachycentrus maculatus. The sequence goes on from NW_028280778.1 coordinate 1,988,904, forward strand.
CCACTTTCAAATTGTATTATTATACAAATGTCAAATCGTAATAATTTTATTTTAATGACCTGATGATGGAATAATTTTCTGAAACCGGTAGTCACAAATAAGTTATTAAAAAAGTGGTATTACACAAAGTAAACAATGGATGGTAAGGAGAGTGTTTTATAATAATACCGACTGTGAGTATCGAAAAAATACATGTGCTTTGATTTTTGTTACATACTGTGTAGTTTTTGTGTGTTCGTAAATTATTAGGAAACATTATTGAATACATAAACCGATTACATTATTATTGAAACGATTCCCGCAAACTCAATGAATGCTGCTCTAATGCGGTATTACAGGAACGTGACGCAATCAAGGAACATAATCAGGAATAATGCTATAATCATACAGGAATTTCACCACAACAGGTAATTTTGAGATACGTCTTTATCCTGTAATACGACGAAACGCGCTCAAATGAACGAAATATGATTGTTCAGTCAAATAGATCTTATTGGAAGCTACTAAATCATACAAATCGAAGGCCTGTAATAAAAATAGTCCTTAATAATGAATTTTATTAATTCTTTCACAAGCGATCAAAACTGTTAAAAAAAAGAAAAATGTAAAAAAGGTAAACAGTTCATCATTTGCTTTTAGGGGGTATTCGCAAACATCCAATTCATTAGGCAGTTGGCCACGCGTAAGGCCAGACGTGTAAGAGCACATTAAAAAAATAAATATGTACATATATTGCGATTTGACTTTTTAAGAATACTTTTATCAGCATCCTTCATCCGCACACGATTGTGCATAGGGCACTGCATCACATAAACGCAGTGATATCTCGATCTTTAATATATGTAGGAAGAAAAGGAGATCAGCCCTCCGATTCAGGTACAGGCCTTAATTTGACGCATCAGTGTGCATCAAATGTAATTACAATAAGCATGTATATTTGAATTCAAAATTACCTCACAAAAGGATTATAATATCATATTAATCAACCGTAAATACGCATTAATGTAAGGGCCGAAAGAGATATTTTCATACTCGGAAAATATAAAACGGAAATGTTCCGTTTTATCTATTCTGAAGTTTCGTCAAAAATTGCTTAAATTTTTTACTGAAGTTATGTTTAACTGATAACTGAAGTGATATTGTGAGCACAGTATTCAATTCATAAATTTGATGTTTAATATTTAAGAAAATAATAATTTAAAAATATTTTCAATATTTCAAAAAAAAATTGTACGTGATCTGTAGGAGAATTAACTTTCAATTTCTATTTAAAATATTTTTGACCCATCATTTACAAATAAAACATTGAAACATTTAAAAAATGCTCTTTAAGTAGTGATTGCAAACTTTAAATTTCTATTTAGCCCGGTGATGGTATTAAAATTAAAGGATAATGCGGTAAACAGAAAAAGAAGCCTTCAGAAGAAGAAATTACCTGAATTTATGTGAAAACCAATTATCTGTCAGCCAGAGAATCAAAGTAATCGATTTTTTACCGAAAAGAAGTAAAGTTATACTTATTTACGGTACGTAGATAACGCTTCATCTTTCCATTGGAATCGACGCCCTGCTATATTAATTTTCGAATCACGTAGAAAGGAATGAGTGGCGCTCACCGAACGGAAAAAATCCAAATTCACTACACTTAATTTATTCACCAAATGTCACTGTCGATGTTACTGAGGCGGAGGCCTATTTTGAACTGCTCGATTCACTGTGATGCAATTAATACGAGTATTGTCACATTTTGCAGGTGGTAATTCAACATTTCTTCATTTATTATGTAGGTAAGAAATATGTATATATTTTGTAGTGTTTTTAAGAATTTTATATTTGATTTACATTTTTTCCGCCTCCATAGTGTTATGGCTATCGTGCTTGAGGTCCTGGGTTCGATTCCCAAGGGGAGTCAAATAAATGTAAGTGATTTTTTCACTCTAATATTTATTCATAATTACCATGGACTGGTGCCTGAAGGCGAGTTCTGATCCCATTCCTTCACGTATTATAACGATCAAGATAACACTGCGTTTATACGATGCAGTGCCCCTATGCACCTTCAGGTGCGGATAAGGGTTTGAAGTGAAGCTATATGATGCAATACCCTTTGCAATTTATGAAGGTAAGAATTTGAAGAAGATTTTTAAGGATACTTAAATCGTTAAACGGTTTTAAATGTTTTCTTTAATTGATTCGGGAGATACTTATTGGTAATATTCATGCATTTTTTTTCTTGTACTTGAGAAATTCCACTATCTCTTAAAATATATTGTGAAACGTGTTTCGATAATAATGTTGAATGTATTGAAACACGTGTTACAATAGATTTTGAAAAAACAGCGGTACTGGCCCCAAAAAAATCTATAAAATGGTTTGAAATGCCTTGTTAATTTGAAATAAAACTGGAAATTTTAGTCTTCGGAAAAAAAGAAAATTATGAAGCGATTTGAGATATTGCACGTAATTTACGAAACAAGATATTGCCGGAAGGGACTTGATAGAACCGAGATGTTTATCGGGGCGGTGTTTATTGACCGAGACAATTAGAAATACGGATTTCTATGGGAATTTAAACATAAATCAGTAGGAAGAGAACCGATCAAGTGGATTTATCGGGACCCTAAATTAAGAGGGATAAACACCCTCCAGGTTGATAACCATGTTGTTTTATTAGAAAATGTTACAATTATGGATATCTTTCTTTAAAAAAGAAAAAAACCTATTTTATTTCATCACCCACATAATTACAGTTTTAATTTTAATATCTTTATTTATTATTTATTTGGCAGTCAACCAGTGAAAGGATGTTTCTGCCAGTGTCAAGTATAATTTTTATTTAAAAACAAAAAAAATAAATGGAAAATAATAACAATTAATGCAAAATTTATAGTTTAAATGCGTTTAGTTTTATCATTTTAGAAATTATGCCCGCAATTCTAGAATTAGGTTCAGAAAGAACGGTGGATACTTGGGTGGGGAGTTGGATTCCTGCCCGTGTTAAGCTATTTAGAAAGTTCTCCTTCTCTGTTGTGAGCGGACACTGAAAGAACGTGTGGTTTGCATCCCCTATATCTTGTCCACATTCGCAATATGGTGATGTAACGCACTTTATCTTATATAGATGCACAGGCAGTGAGCAGTGCCCAGACCTTAGGTGACATAACATCGAGATGGAAGATCTAGACAATGATATGTTATAATTTCCTTTTTTTTAATATTAACTTTAAGGAATACCATGATTATTGAAATATAAAAATAAAACTTTTGTATTAGACCAACAGGTAAAAAAAAGACTTTTTTTCATTTTGTAATGAGAATATCTGTAGTCCTTTAAATTATGTAATAGTGTTTATATTGACAAACTAAAAAATGTTTTAATTCCCGATTTAAAGCAAAATGTTTACTCACTGGATTTTTCTATACCGAGGACATATTTTATAATTTTTATTAAATGATTATATAAGTAATAAGTTACTAATGGAAACATAGCCCACTGACTTGATCTTTCGTAACTATGTATCCCTTTTATCCAATTAAAAACAGTTCATTTTCAATATTTACTTTTGAAAGTTCAGTTTGTATGATTTGGTGAATAATGGAAGTAGGCTGATAAATAATGAAGTACAATTATATGTATTATAAAGATGTATCGAAAAATAACATTTAGAACATAGAAAAGTGAACTTAAATATAATAATTGAGGTAAAAATAACGTTATATTTGAGAATTTTATTGTGATTTAAATTTTCCTCAAAATCATGTAAACAAATTTTCACAGTCAGTGTTTATAGAAGAATGTTTGTGTTCAGCTTTAAGCGTGTAATACTACTTGTTATTTTGATCATCTTTGCACGAGCTTACGTTAGGATGCTGTTGTTGTAAAAAACAATTTTAGTACCATAGCGCCACATTGAAAATATCTGTAGCTGGCTTAAACAGAAGGTGGTAATATTTCTCATTTTATCCTAAATATGTTAACTCAGATTTAATGGCATTAAAACAAATAATATACATAATTTACTTAATACTAAGCTCGATGTTATTTTCCACAGGTACGTCAAAATATGATACGTTTTCTGAAATACTGGTTCTTCCTGTTTCCAATATTATTTCTACTGCATCTAACATGTTATCCTTATTTTTTCATTAATTGATTCAACAGCCACTTTGTGGTTATAATAAATATTCATTTTTTATTTAAATTTCACTTGGCAGATACCTCTTTCTCTTAAAACTTCTTGCGACACGTGACATTTGAAAATGATGCGGAATGCATCTAAATACGTGTCGTCTTTTAAAAATAGTAATATTTATCGTTTTTCCGCTTATTTTTCCTATATTTTCTTTTTTTTGCAAATATTGATCTAGAAGTTTTAAAGGATTTCTTTGAACTGGAAAATCTGGTTCATTTCATTAATGTAAATAAGTTACTTCCCAAGAACGTAGTATCGCTGAAATCAACCCACCGATATTCTCTTAAGGTCATGAAAAATAGGAAGAAACGAAAAAGGAATTCTATTTGGTAGCATCTTTGACTAAGAAAATGTATTCGCGAGAGAGCCATAACTCTAAAGGCGATTGAATTAAAAAAAACGAAACAAACACTTCTTTAAGGAAATTGATACTAAATTTGGTTTTTAGTATCTAACTTTAGTATATATATGTATATGAATAGTATATTTAGTATATAACACATCAGTAAAATATTATCACGCTAATCAGTGCACAAATGTAGTGTCTATTGCATATATCTAGGTCCTAATATGTTTTACAATTCATTATAAAAAAATGTTAATAAATATGAATCGACAAAAAGTACAGAATACCAACAAAGATGGCTGATGTGAACTCAATGATGAAGCGTCATGAGATTGATGCTATATGTATGAGTTCGAAAAATTTAGATGTGAGGTTGTCAATCATGGTAAGGATGGTGAATGTTGCGCGTGTGTTAAGTAATTACTTAACCAGTCTAAGCCCTGTAAATACCCAGACTTACATATTCTTTCTCTATGTTGGGATGTCAAAATGTAATGAATACTATTCCAATCGGATTTCAGAAAAGGTAACGTCACCAGATTAGTGACATGATTACTTTGAATACGTACATTAAAAGAAGCATATATCGCTTGAACACTAAAAAAAGTGTATTTCCTGGAACCTAGAATCGAATCTCTTTTACAACCGACACGGATACTTTCTTTATTTATAGCTATCATAAATTATGTAATATTTATTCCAATAATATAAATATAAGATCTTCCTAAATTTCTTAATCACAAGATGACTGAATGCATAAATAACTTGAAAATTATCGAGGGAAACCCCATTGTATTAGATAAATTTAAATTTTATGTTTCAACTTTAGGGTTGAAAAACATGTTTTTTCTTTCATTCATCATATTATATACTAGTTTCCATTTAAAAACACCAATATCTTAAAGTTTGTTTTTTTTTATTAAATATATTTTTTTAATTTGTTAATTTGCATACTACACAATATTTGAGTAAAATTATACAGTTGTATTTTTTTCTTCAAAACTCCTTTTTTTTATTGGAATTATATTAAATAATGTGAAACGTTTAAAAAATAAACATAAAGGATTTATTTTCATATATTGACCTATGATCACAGTTTTAAGGATACTTTCTTTGTTTGAGATCTCGGATATAAAAAAATAGGGTACCTCTGTGTCAAAGAGCTAAGCAGCTTTTAGAACCATTACCTGTTCTATCTCCATATTAGCTTCTACGTTAAAAGCTTTGTGACGTGAAAATATTAACGGTAAATTTATTTGGTCAGTATGGTTTTAGTCGTAAGAATTTTGTGTATGTATACACAGGGAAAATGTTAAATTATAAGATTTTCCTTTTTTGTAGATTGAGAAAGCATGTAGATAAATAAATTTAATTAAATTTAGGCCAGAAATAAACAGAAAAGAACAATTTTGTATCTTAAATATCATTTAATAAAAAACGTCAAATTGCAAAACTTTTCTTTCTATAAAAGGTGTCGTGGCGTAGTTTGGTAGACGCTAGACTGCGAAAAGAGAGTCCTTACTACTACTACTGATAATTACAAAACTATTAGGCAATATTCATTGCCATTTAGTTGGTATTCGTGATGTAGTTTCAAAATCCATGTACCATCCTAAGTCTATCCATCCGACCTGCCTCTGCCGAAAAGCCGCTAAAATAGAGACTATGTGGGATATTATTAAGAAACCATACAGAGGAAAAAATGAATATGTACTCGTACCTACCTACATTAATTATTTGAAATGATGCGTACAGGAAAAAAAAAAACTAACAATGTGCCCTTTTAAATATATTAAGAAGAAAAACTACTAAGTGCTTGAAAAAAAATACTTTCTCTGAAATCGATTTTCATATTTATTACTAATTCAATATTAACGGTTATTTTGAAAAACAAAATATTAGGCATTCATAGAAATAAGCTTTATTTTAGAATAGTATAACTATTTTTAGTTAAAAGGAGCAAAAAAATCTTTATTTTAAATGAACTTAACTCTTAAATATGTTTCACAGTTTTATGCCAAAATAAAACACACATCTTAACAAAGCGAAAATGTTTACAGAAAATTAAGTACCTTTAAAAAAATTACATTCAAATTTCAAATCAACACACATTAAAATTACATTGTATGTGATTATAATCTAGGACTTGGACCTCACATACAAATGTAAGAGTTTCTGCTGAATAAAAAGCTTCTTTCGTCTCACCAATAGATGTCTCCATTTAAATTCTAGCGATTCAAGTCCAATGGTTCAAATTTGAATCATATATACATAAAGTGGTTGTCAATCATGGGTAGAATTGGTGAATGTTACAATTGTGTAAAGTGATCACTAAAACCAGCCGATGACGGTCGAAAGCCTCGTAAATCCACAGACTTCCATATTCTTCTTCATCTATGTAGAGATGTAATTTTTTTTTTTTAAAAATTGTGAAGGGGACAGAGACAAGATATTTTGTGATTAACTGAAGGGTTAATATTATTTTTTGATATTATGCTTTGTCATCTCATCAAAGATGAAGAAGAATATGGAGGCATTTACGGGGCTGACGACCGTCATAGGCTGGTTTAAGTGATCACTTTACACACGTGTAACATTCACCAATTCTACACATTATTGACAACCACACTACTCAAATTCTTGGAAGTTCTATATATATGAACCAATCACTAGAACTTCACTAGAGACATCTATTGGTGAAGGGTTTATTTTTGCTGAGAGGGTGGTGGCCCGTGCCCGACGACAGCGTCCCCGCGAGACTGCATGATAGCAGCCAGCACTTGTGGCATTTTGTAATACTCACATTTAGATGTAAATTGTCTCGGCCTTAGACCACGGCTGATCATTATGCATGACTATCTCGGCTCCGAACGTCCGGGGAGAAAATGCTGGGGATAAATTTTACCTCGAATCTGAATATCCCGCTCGTCTAAATTCAATCTCCAAAAAATACAGACATTTAATAACCGGAGACGTTCATTTTGAAATAGACCTCTAATATTCGAGGGTGGTAAAAGGCATCGTGCGGTGCTAAAGGGAAATTAATAGGGACGTGTTTAACCAAAAGGTGTACGAAAAATTCATAATGTAAAACCATGCGCATTTTTGTTGTGTTGGTTTCATTTTAGGTTTATGTAACTTTTGATACTTACCACACCCTGTTGACACTGAAAAGCAAAGAAATTTGACGTTGAATCTTAGACATTTATAGTTCAAAGGATTTACTAATTTAAATGATATGAAATTTGTATCTTTCATCCCTTTTTATGAATGAAGATGGAAGTCTAGCATTTAGCTGGCTTCCTTTATAAAATCCATATTGCATTGATTGTTGAAACCTGTTTATATGCAATAGTCTTTGAACTTTCGCATAAGGGAAGGTTTTTAATACATTTGAGAAGTGTGGCTGAGATTGTAGCGTCATTAGTTTTACTAATAAGATTTACTAATGAAAACCCCTTAAGTTTCCTTTCTTATGCCTGTTGCTCATAGTCATAATTCATAAAAGAAATTCAATGGATGATAAATGAAAACACTGGATTTTAAAAATAAGATTTTTAAACGGGGAAATTTAAAAACATAATAATGTAAATGGTGCCATGGTGACAACGGTAAACTATGCAAGGAAGTAAATTTTTTCTTTTATACATTTTTTTTATTTTTCTACAAGAAAATCAGTTTTCAAAATTTCACATAAATATGTGACAATAATTACCTTTACTAAATTTATTATAAACCATATTCCTCATATACATAAAGTGATTTTATGTCTAACAGTACATTTTTTGTGCGAAGTTTAATTTGTTAGAAATTGTAAGTAAAAAAAATACTATTTTTCCTAGATTTAAGTATACCTTAACCTCTTTTTTATTTTATTGAATCTATTTTTTTATTAAAAATATTTCTCTCTGAACAGGTAGAAAAAGGAATTATTACAATTATTTACCACCAATACTTGTGATAGATTGAAGTTGAAAATGAAACTATAAATGCGTCTAAAAAAATGCTTAAAAAGGCCAAGTACAAAGAAAATATTTTCGTGTAAATTTTGATGCTTAAAAATACATTTTTTCCGAGGTACATATTTTTTTAAAATTTCTTTTAAATATAACCGAATGAGCTGTCGTCTAAAAATTAATTAAAATTTAATATTCCATTAAAAAGTTCGGTTGGGTTTACCATGAATTTATATTGACAATAATGATTTTAAAAATCTAGAATATACATTTATATCAATACGTATACACCAAAACATTAGTCAGTTCGCATTACTTGGGTTTGAAAAAAAATGTCACCAAAAATGATTGATTACCTTCCCTTAAGATAAATCCCATTCACCCCTCTGTCAAACTCCGCTACTGAAATATTCCTGTATGATCCTCTTCAAAGTTTGAGGACTGATGCGGATAACATAGGTAGACATAAAACATACATTGATATATGTAGTTCCGTTACCTATAAGAAGACAAGTATCAAAGACTCAGTAAACTAAAATGATATAGGTGTAATAAGAGATTATTTGATCTGTCGCCATTTTAGACAATAATAACAACATAAAAATGACATGAAATAAATACAAGAAGAAAACAAAATACGTTTTTGAAATCAGTATTTTCAACGGAATATTCTACGTGCGATATGTAAGATTTCGTTTCTTGTAAATAAATATATAAAATTTAAAAAGTAAACAAAAATTTAACTAATTTGTAAATCTGAGTCTTTGTTAACAATGTTTTTTTTTAAACCTAGGCAGTGATCACATAATACATAAAATAAATTCGATAATACTTTTGCCAGCCAATGGCACGTCGTATGACACATAAATTCCCGAACATTAATATTTCCTTAAGTTCTTAAGTATAATGAATATGCCTTTTTACTGTCAGATATATTTTTTTAAACCCTTATCCGCACCCAATGGTGCATAGGGCACTGCGTCATATAAACGCAGTGTTATCTTGATCTTTTACACATGAAGGAAAGGTGATCAGCCCTCCGCTTCAGGTACCAGTCCAGGCTAATATTGAATAATTATTACTGTGAAAAAATCACTTATATTTATTTTACCCCCCTTGGGAATCGAACCCGGGACCTCCAGAACGGTAGCCGAGCGTACTGACCATTACACTACGGAGGCGGGCAGATATCTTGAAGAGTTCAAATTTCAGGTACATTAGAAAGTATGTACGTACATATAATGCTACCTAAACATATACGAATATACCTGTATTTACAAGACATAAGAATTTTCCTGCCCATGTACTCAACTAAATTATCTGTTTTTATTGTATACCTAATTATACTCGTATTTAAGTTTTATAACATCGAGATTATACCTGCAATCAACTTATTGATTTGATTGCTAGTAACAATTCCAATTTTATCAAACAGGATATATCTAATTATACGAGTATATTCAAACAGTAACAGAGTTCATTAAACTCATTTTTTTCTTTGCATATCATTTTCAAAATAAATAGTTCATGATATAATTAACTTCCTACACAGTATAAAAAATCAACGTCTTTTCAATGGAAAAATAAGTACCTACCTTTGATTTATTTTTGTCCACAGATTTAAACGAAATAAGAAAAGCATAAAATTTTGTTTTTGTTTTTTATATAAAAAAGCAAAATATAATACACAAATATGTATGAAAATTAATATGAAAATGCTTTTTCTATAATATTAATCAAAAAGTTGTGGATAATAGTTCATGCGATACCATGGTATATGTAAATTGTAAAGTTAATCACAATATAAGCGAGAAAAAAATTAAATCAAGTTAAATAAAAAAAAAATAACAAGTTAAAATAAATAAAATAAACAAAAAACGCCTATTTTTTTATATAAGATAAAAATGCTGACAATTTCATAAATTTATGTAAGTTTATATATTTAATGAAATTTAATGTACGTTAATGTACGTATACTTATCACCAAAAAAGTACCTGTAATTTTAAATACAGATTTATATTTTTCATTGAGGTTCTTCGGTACTAAGCACTTTTTTTAGCATTAGGGTCCAAAAACATTTCTCTTGTAACCAAATCTACTATCAAATTAAACATCGAGAAAAATTTATGTTAATACTATTCCACAAGGATCTCTATGTGAGGCTAAAATAGGTTTTTGAAGAAATTGCATCTCTACTAACGATAAAACTAAGATAAAATTTACATAAAGAAAAAATACGAACGGGCATGAAAGGTAAATACGAACCCTTCCTTTCTTTTTTATTTTTCTCATCTACCGGAATAAACTTCGCACACGTGTATTTAAAAAAAAACCATTTAAAACTGTATTACCACGTGTGAATGGCGTATAATCTACTTCAAGTGTAATTTCAGACATTTTCATCTGGTGGAAGAAAAATAAAATGCTTAAGGATTAATAATTTCACGGCTATTAAATTCAGGAAGGAAAACGATATAAAAATCTTCGGAATTTAATATATTTCGCTCTTGTGTTTTATGAATGTGATTAAATAAATCACGTGTATCGCATACATGTATTTCAACATGTAACACTTATTTTTACACATTTAATACTGTTTATAAATTTAAATAAAACAAGTATTTTCTTTTACACAACATAAAAGTTCCGATATTTTATTGTTATAGTGTTTTTTCTTTTTATTATGCTTTTCTATTTCTATTAATTTTTATGTTCTCTTAAATCAACTGTATCAAATGTGTTTCACTAACATCAAATGCTTTATTTTTGTGTTATAATAAAAATCAAAAAATACATCATCGAAATAAGTTTCTTGTAATTTTTAAATAAATTACATATCATACAATATCATCGTTAAATTTATGTGTTTGTCAAACATTCTCGTATAGTAAAAGCCAAAGTTGGAAAAATCATATAATTAGTGACTTAAAAATTACAAAAAAACGGAACAGCTTACATTGCTGTCCGAAATCGTTAATTTTTATAAATGGCTCAATTGAGGCAAAGCTTTTATCATTCTTATACGAAAAAAGATGGAAGTTTTAGAATTCCAGGGCTTATGGCCTGGCATTTGGCTGGCTTATGTAACCACTTGATACACTTAAATTAAAATCTGTAAAATTTACCAGTCTGCCCATTGAATATCCACTAAGCGTTGATTTTTAAAAGTTGCGTTTATGCATTGTTGTTGAATTCCGTCCACCTTCGGCGTATAAAAACGATGTAGATGCTTTTCTTAGTTTCTTACTACTTTTATCTGAGATATCGCATTTCAACTAAATTTAGTCTACTTGCATCCTTCATAATAATAAAATAAAATTACATATTTATTCATGATGAATTTATGTATATTTAAAAATTTAATATTTCGTGAATGGCACTTTATAAACATACAAAATATGTCCTCAAGCAAAATATCTTTGTAATTTACGAGTTTTTAAATGGATTTAATTTTTTACGACATTCAAAGCCTGATATTTTTTCCGCTCAATGTAAGAGTTCCGCCTTTTCCATGTTCATGGGATTTTATATTTATCACAACAGACTAAATCTTTTCTAAAATGGAGCATAATATCTGATATATTTCCATCATTGTGAGATGGTAAAATATAGTATTTTAGATATGGTAAAGAAAATCCGTTTGCATCCCTTTTATGAACTTTGGTCTTCGATCTCAATTCACGTGGAAAAAGGTCACCTATCAATCTTGCCTTTTTAGGTCACGTATTTATAGATAAGAAGACTTTTTTTGACTGAACCCAATAAACGTAATATGAACTGAAAGTCGAAAAATATTAGGTTTGAATAAACGGAAAACAAAGAGAGTTATTTTGAATTGTAACAGTTATTTTGTTTCCTTAACGATTGCATTTCACTAAATAATTGATATTGATTAAAAATATTATTTACATTTTTTCATACTTTAATAATTACTCACATAAACTTAAAAAATGATTTTTCTTTAAACGAGTTGGAAAATATGTATGTCAGGAGCACGTACTCTCTGTTTGGTAAAGTTTTTTTTTGTGGCAAACACAATATTTTGTTCTCCAGTCGCGGTCTGAATTCTACCAACACATGTTTATGTAGACATAAATGTGAATCACCAGTTTGTTTTAATTTTTTACACACTAAAAAACCAATTTCAGAATTTGACTTGAAAAAGGTCCCGCATAGAGTGCTGAGAATCGATATATTGACTTTGGATACTTTTCTAAAAACGCGCTCGTCGATAAACAGACGATAATGCCATTGTATTTTGGCGGCCGAGCTTGGAGGTTGTATCGTGGCGTGTGCGTTTTTAAAGTTCCAATTTATCAATTGTATTCATAATTTCACAAATTTAACCAATTTTCAGCGAATATAGTAAAAATCTATTAGTAAAAACCAATTGTTTTCTCCCATACGATGTCCACTAAAATTGAAATGGACCATTTTTGCAAAAAAAGTCTTAATCACTATTGGCACAAATATAAAAAAAAAAACATCACTTTAACGATTAAACTGATTTGAGTTTTCATTTTATTTATCAACAAAAGCTGGTACTGAAAACTCATATGGATATACTCATATATAAGTTCCGAAATTCATTAGTTAGGTTGTCAATCATATGAGTAGTGAATATAACACGTGTAACAAGTAATTACCTTAACCACCCTATGACAAGTCGTAAGCTCTGTAAATACCCATATTCCAACTATCTTTTTAATTTATGTTAAGATGATTATAATCATTTATAGTTATTTATATATAAATAACTTCTAAATGGACAATCCCAGATTTGGACACATTCAAAATATTATGGATATTTTATATATTTTTTTAATAAAAAAGTGCTGTTCAAATAATGAATAAATTTTTACTGCCTATTATAATTTACCTTACTATTTCGTCGGTTCAATATTTAAAGTGGAATAAATATTGAGCTTCGAAAGAATACAATGTAAAAAGCTTTGCTTATAATCAAATTACACAAATGAACCCAACATTGAAGACACTTTTTACTACACGATTAACATTTTCGTGCCAACAACGAGTCTTTTCACGACCAGAGCCTTTTACGCAATTTCATTGAAAGCTTTCAAATAATCACTTAACCTCCCACCGCAGAATCCATGGTAAATGAGCTTTGAAAGCAACCAATCCAAAGTGGATACAGCTAAAAGCTTGCTACTTAAAATTCGGCTGTTCAATATACAATTTATTAGAATATGTTTTTTAAAATCTTGTATATTCAAAGAACTCAGTCGAGAATCTTGGTTTTTAAGCCCAAGGAAGTTGAACATATGTTCCAAACACGGATCTCAGAAATAAACATTTACAATGTAAGACAATAATCCAAGTTTGTTTATCGTATTAACTGTTTTTTTTTTTTATAAACTTTGATAATGCCATCGTATGGATAAAAAACGGTCACAAACAATGGATTGATGCATAACTTTTTTAACATCTCAAATACTCGTTCACATCTGGATTATCTCCAATTACAGGAGTTATTTTTCACATTATTTTTGGTCATCTCAGCACAAATGAAGAAGGGTATGAAAGTCTGGGCATTTACTGGTCATAGACTGGTTTAAGTGGTGACCACTTTACACACGTGTAAAGTTTCACAACATTCACCAATTCTACTCATGATTTTGACAACCACACTATTCAAATCCTTGGAAATTCTAGATATATTAATTTAACTCGAAACAAAGTCCTTGAGTTCAATAGACTTCACTAGAGGTATCTATGGTGGGATGAGGATTTTTTTTTACTTAGCAGAAACTCTTTCATTTGTATATGATTGGACACACTCATAATGTTTTACATACATATATGAATCAATACTTAAGAAAATAACATCGTTTCATATAAATTTATTATAACAATGGTTTGGATATCATGTTCGGTTCTTCTTGTTTCTTGTTAGTATCATTAATTATCTTTCTACTTCATTTACACCCACTCATTTTCAGATCAAAGACGTTTGTTTAAGTATATTTGTATATCTGGTAGGAACTCATTAAATTTATTGAATATGCTTTGATAAGTTAAAGTAACATTTTATATTTACCTATTCATAAACTTACTTACCACAATACTTTGGGGCGAAATAAAATCTACTTGTAAAAATAAAATAAAATCTTTATTTACTGTGCAACAACTGTAAAACTTTTTGCACTTTTATTTTATTAAATATTATCAGATCGACATTAGACTAAACGACGAAGGTAACGATGAAACCCGTTCACTGGTGAAATGAAATAAGAGGGGAAAAAGCAGTGTACTTATCATTTTAGTATATAAGATGTAGCTCAACCATGAAATACTAAGACAAAAGATAACTAGATGTACCCGGCCACTCGTTGTTGTGCCTCAATCTGAATAAACGGCAAAGAAAGGTACATGTAATCTCACAGTGCTAGTTGGTAATTATATTGACAACCAGCAGATTCACAACGGGTGGTTGTCAATCATGGGTAGAATGGTGAATGTTACACGTGTGTAAAGTGATCACTTAACCAGCCTATGGCAGGTTATAATCCTAGTAAATACCCAGACTTCCATATTCTTCTTTATCTATGTTTAAGTGTGAAAAATGTGAAAATAATAAGCGCAGAAACCCAGATTTGTGAACAAGTATTTAGACACACTGAATATTATGTTTTTATATATTAAGCGTTTAATTTGTATAAAGAACCAACTTTAATTTATATATTAAATGTTAAAAACAAAAACTTACGTTTTAAGTTTACAAAATTACATTTTATTGTTAAAAAAAAATACTAAAATAAATTTTAGGACAATTGTTTCACCTTGTTATGGCATTTCGAAACGAATGTTTTGTGAAGATATTTAAAAATGGCATAACAAGGTGAAACAATTGTTACATTTTTTAAACATTAAAATACAACAAAGTAGACTTAGAAAATCAGTGTTTGATTTTAAAATTTAATTTATACATGTATTATGTATGTTAAATTGAAGAAATAGAATAAACCTAGATATTCTATGAAAAATATCAACAAAGCCTATTCGATGCGGACACATATGTTCCCCGTCAGTTAAAATAATGCGATATCGAATTTGGGATACCTTTCTTATTATGGACGCCATAAATTATCGCCGGGCTGAGAAATATATTTTAGTAGGGATGAAAAAAACCATTTAACGAATAAAGCCTCTAAATTCATGATTTTCACTCGTTTATTTATTCCTGCGCTTAGTATCGTAATAAAAATGGCGTACATAAATATTTTTCGCTGGTGGTAATAAATGGCTTACTTCCAAATTGAAACATTTATTTAATGGTAGGTTTTAATACTTTCAATTTGTTTTTAAATCCAAAGTGGCTATTAGTATTTTAATGTAATTTGTAAATTCAAAATTTAAAGGTGAGAAATAGTGACAAATATCCCTCATTTTTTTATTGCTCATAGCAATAAATTAATTATTAATATGTGTATCGACATCTCAACACAGATAAGGAATACAAAAATGTACTTATTTATAGGTTTTAAGTTATTGTAATTTTGATATATATTTAATTTATTGTACCCTAAAAACGCTATATATATATATATATATATATATATATATATATATATATATATATATATATATATATATATATATATATATATATATATATATATATATATATATATATATATATTTATATATATATATATATATATATATACATATAATATATATTTGTTTAGCCCCCTACTAGTCTGGTAATGTCAGTAACGCCAAAAACTGGTCACTGGTTATATAAAATAAATGTGTTATACAAAATTTATTTGCCTTGCGAGATATGCGAGTTTCCATATTTTACAGATATACATGTATTATTTATGAATTGATGAATTTATTTATATTTCCTGTATGTATTGTTAGGTGATCCCATAAATTCTGCTCGTCATCGTATTGGTGGCTTCTTGAAAAATCTAACCTTTCCCCTCACATTGTCAAAGAACCGATGATAAATTGACCAGCCGATATATTATGACTGCTCTTCAGTACCTAAGGCCATTCAATACCCGACCATCCTTACAATAAAAGCACGTGTACGTACTGAACACAATATGCTATTATTACCGCAAGCCTTACAAAATCAAACACGTTTGGAAACAGGATGACTATACAGATACTCGTTTATCAAAATGTACCCTTAACCATATGTACTGCACGAACTTTGAAATGTTTAACTAGTTTACATGGTGTTTGGTTCTGACAAATACAATCATCCCTTAATTGAAGAGTAGAATACAAATTAAGTATTCATATTTAACGAAAAAGAGATATTATTT
The DNA here is from genome assembly GCF_059751285.1 of Brachycentrus maculatus. Classification (NCBI taxonomy): domain Eukaryota; kingdom Metazoa; phylum Arthropoda; class Insecta; order Trichoptera; family Brachycentridae; genus Brachycentrus; species Brachycentrus maculatus. Next base: position 2,005,703 of record NW_028280778.1, read on the forward strand.
ATTGATTCGGCGTTAAATAAGAAACTAGTTGTGTGTAATGAAATAAAACTCGATAAGCGGTAACATACAAGTGTTTAATTTCTTCATTTAAACATTTTTTTCATTATTTGAAAAGGCTCTATTGAGATGACGATTTTTTTAAAGTACAAAATAAATACAAATGTCTGGGAAAGAAGGGTTTAGACCTGTTATTAGTTGGCTTAAGCGATCACTTTAGTTGCTGCGGAACAATCGATTTTTTCTTTCTTTTCTTTGACATCTCATCAAAGATGAAGAAGAATATAGAAGTCTGGGAATTTACGGGTCTGACGACCATCATAGGCTGGTTTAAGTGATCACTTTACACACGTGTAACGTTCACCAATTGATGAATGTTACACGTGTGCAAAGTGATCACTTAAACCAGCTTATGTTGGTCGTCAGACCCGTAAATGCCCAGACTTCCATATTCTTCTTCATCTTTGATGAGATATCAAAAAATAATATGAAAATAACTCCTGTAATTGGAGATAATCCAGATTTTGAGAACAAGTATTTGGACACACTCAAAATGTTGTAAATCGTTTAGTATTTTATGAATTAAATATACGTAAGTATACTCGTACACACACACAAACATATTTAGATAAATACCTTTAGTCCTATCTTAAACAAAAATGTGCTCTTTTCTCCGTCGGCAACAAAAAAATGGAAGGAACTATGTATGCTCGTAAATGTGTTTTTCTTCCATATTTATTTTCCACTTAAATGTTTTCAATTAAATCATTTCAGATGCGTTAATTTATGCCTTACCTCTAAATATATTTATGTTGATTATTTTATATTAAAAATATTCACAAAACGCTGCATATATACTCGTATATATATATATTGAAAACACGCTTCAATATTCAGGATTAAATTGAAAATACCTTCCCCGGGTCCGGCCTTCGGATGAATATTGACTGCAACCATCATGAGAATATTTCAAGGAGAAGAGCTTCCCGCCAAGATCTAAACGCAAAGCTATCTCGTTTGTCGGAGCTTATTTTCCATCAAAATGTGAAACCAGGGTATTTCATATGAAATTTGAAAAACATATTAACTTTACCATATTGATGTTAAACGAAAATCCCACGTATTTCATTTTCAATAAGGGCATAATGCTTAGGATAAATTTCATAAAATATGTTTTTCAAATATTCCGATAAATATTTCGTTTAAATGATTTCAGCTTTAAATAGGTCAAACCTTTGAATTCAACGGTTCTCAAACTTTTTTGGAAAAAATACCCTTCTGAAAAAAACAGTATTTTTTACGAGGCCCGAAGCAAACCCTTATTATAACCCTTATCCGCACCTAATGGTGCATAGGGCACTGCGTCAAATTGACGCAGTGTTATCTTGATCATTACTTACATGAAGGCAAGGTGATCACTCTTGCACTTCAGGAACCAGTCCAGGGTAATATTAAATAAATATACAGTGTTAAATCACTAATATTTATTTTCACCCCCCCCTGTTAATCGAACCCGGGACCTCAAGCACGGTAGCTAAACACGCTGACCATTACACCACGGAGGCGGACGCAAACCCTAGTTTTATTTAATTGTATTTATTGAAAATGTATCAATAAATATTGGACGGAACGCATTTCTTTTCGTAATGGAGTTATTTTATTTTATTTAGTATATCCGTGTGAAAAATGAAAATGAAAGCTAAAAATTTACCAAATAGACCTAAAAATTATTGAAAAAAACGTTACTTCAAAGAAATGTTTACGAGTTTTACATTCCGAAAAATATACCAGAGAATTTTTTGCGTAAATTAAAATACTGTAACATTTACTTGTAATTAACTTTACCATACTAACTATGGTTTACTTAAAATTTTATTCACTTTATATTTATAAACCCAATAGACACGTGTATTTAATATCATGATAAACATTAGTGAAATTGAGAAAACTCACATTCGAGAATTGTGTTCCTGTTTTTTCATTATTTACATATTCTATATTCATTCATTAAAAAGGGGAAGTTTATTATCGTAATGTTATTTGATATTTTATTTTTATTTATTTTCCGTGAATTTTAAAAGATTAATAAACTCAAATTTAAGATATTATTTTTGACATCTCATCAAAGATGAAGAAGAATATGGAAGTCTGGGCATTTACGGGGCTGACGACCGTCATAGGCTGGTTTAAGTGATCACTTTACACACGTGTAACATTCACCAATTCTACCCATTATTGACAACCACACTACTCAAATTCTTGGAAGTTCTGTATATATGAACCAATTTAGAAACCTTGTTCTTGAATCAATAGAACTTCACTACAGACATCTATTGGTGAGATGTAAAGAAGCTTTTTAGTAAGCAGAAACTCTTATATTAGTATGTGAGATCCGAATCAAGTATTTGTGAACAAGTATTTGGACACACTCAAAATGTTGTCAAATTTAAGATTTTATTTGAGATTTTTCGACTTCATCATAGACGAATGACAGAATATTTTTGTAGGATATCGTAAAAAATAATCGTTTTATCAACTTATTTACTATTTTTTAAAACCTATGTTTCGCTTCAAAAGCATATTTATCTAGGTACAGAAAGTTATATTTTGCTTAGTTAAGTTTCTGTTAAGGAAATACAGAAAAAACTTGTATTTTTTATATCTAGCTCCTGCTTTTCAGTTCTAAAGCCGCAGGCTTCTCAAGAAGTTTAATTAAACTTGAGGGGTAATTTGCGCCTTAATCTAACATTAAACTCTCTTGTTGCAGCTCTTACGGTAGAAATTCCGAAGCAACGTGGTAATGTGGTACAAACTGAGCTTTCGCTAAAAGTAAAGTAACGAATGTACACACATAAAATATTTATACGAGTGAATTTATAGGCACGCAAAAACATAGTCGTACATATACTCTGAGTGTTAAACAGCTGGCAATGAAAGTAAATTTTAAATTTTACAATTAATGCTAGATTGCAATGGAAATTCTATGTTTTTTTGTTTGATGTATTCAAAGTAATAACATTTTTTAAAATAAAAAAATGTAAATATTTTTTCTAAATGGCACATTTTTTTCAACTTTGAAAATCAATAAAATACAAAATGTTTTTTAATCACTTTAATTATATGTACTTTGATCTCAACCAGTTTTGACAAATACCTTGTCTTCCTCGGGAATGGATACATAACGCATGTGATGTGATTTGAGTTTGAGAGTGTCCATAATTTTGATTCACAAATTCTGGAATTGCTCCACCAAGGAGTTATTTACATCAAGATATGGTGTTTCAAAATGATGTGGAATACACAAAACACAAAACACAAGTCACAAGAAAAAGTGATATTTACCAAGAAACACAAAAATTAAAAATATTACTGCCGAAGAAATTAATGAAAAAAATTAACGTTTGACCTTTGGAAAAGCAATATTTTTAATAAATATCTAATGTGACTTATTACTTCTACGTAACTTTATGAATAAATAAATAAATAAAACAATTCGTAGCGTAGTGGTAAGCACGTTTGGCTACCGTGCTTGTTAGTAGTCCTGGTTCGGTTCCCAGCAGTGTCAAAATAAATATATCGTAGTCGTACAAGAGAAGGTGACCAACTGACATAACGTAAAATGTTCAGGAGGACCATGTACTTTTAAGTTTAAAATCGCATCGGGATTTTTTCAGGGCAATATTAAGCTAGTAAGAAATCAAATAGTCAATGATCACGTTTTTTTTTAAAAATGCACTTGGTCACTTTCTTCTGTATGACTACGATACGCAACTCTTATTTTTAATTTATTATCCATGAATTGGTACGACATCAACTTAGCTTCATACTATGAAGATAAAATTGCATCGATATGACGCAGTTTCCTATGCGACATTGGGTACGGGAAAGGTGCGGTTCAGTGGTTGTATGAATATTGGCCCTTAGCAGTAGCGAGGCTTCACAACATTTGTTATTAATGTATGAACGCATATGGTGTATTCTGCATATGATGAATATTTCACCATGGTTTGTGCAAGTTTCCATATGGTTATCAATTCTGCATCTTTTCACTAGCTCATACAGCTCTGTGACTTTTGGTAGAATATTTGTTGAACATACAGTACTTTATCGTTATTCATATGGAAGCTATCTATTTAACTTCGCAGTGTAAATACATTTAATTCAATATGTAGCGATTAATTTCTAAAGATTTTGGCCTTTTCAAAACTGCTTTCGGATCCGTATTGTGAGGATGTTAAAGCCAGCAATTTTTGTTATTATTGATTTTTTTTCAATTGAATTCAATTTAAATTCACTAAGAAGTTAAAACGTTTTTACTTTAACATTTATTTCAGATATTATTATCATTATTAAAATAAACTTTTATTTAGAAATTTTGTAATGCTTCAAAACGTTTTTGTTTGTGTTTTTACTTTTCATCCAACCATTAAATAGAGTTATAATAAACTAAATAAAATAATTTTATATAAAGGAAAAATTATATCCTACCAAAATTTAATGTGTTTACCTCCAGAAAGCCGACAGAAGAGCCTGGAGGTGTTTGTGGGTTCCTATGCTCTACATAGGGAGTGGATATAGTTAAGTAAGTATGGTTTGGGTTGCACAAAGAAAGAACTTTTGATATGCGTAAATCCATACACAATTTTAAATCATTAATATAAAATTTTACAAAATGAAATAACTTTGTTATAACGAAAATTTAACCCATCGGTTTCAACAAGAACCTTGTCATCAACAGGGTTTATATTAATTCAAAACATGAAAAACATTAAATTACTCTCTCCAAAAAACTTCCACACACTCCGTAAAAATCTTAAAATATACTATTTTAATAAATCCTAAAATATACTGTTTTAGGATTTAAACGTGTGTGGAACTTTTTTGGTGAGAGTATTTTAATGTTTTTGAATCAATATAAACCCTGATGATGACAAGGTTCTTGTAGAAACCGGTAGGTTAAATTCTATTAATAAAAAAGTGGTTATAACAAAGTTATTTCATTTTATAAAGTTTATAAAATGTGCCACAAAGTATCTGCGGAAAACATTCAAGAAACTAATATAAATCATTGTTAAGTGTAGGAGTATGAACATGTAATTTATTTTATTTTAAAATCTTACTGTCTTTATAGTGGGAATGGAAAGATTTTGGGGGTGAAGTAATGTAATATCATGAACGAGGGTACGAGATATAAAATATCTGTACATTATGTTTCCTCGTTGACCGTATACATTGTTTTCCTATAGAAATGTTCAATTTTGTTTCTTTTAGCCACTCGTGATACTCTAGCTGAAGTTGGAATGAACTTTTACAACTAGAACGAGATATAGAAAAGTCATTTTAGTAGTGTGGATTTTGCTGCGTGTTGTACAGATTTCATAAAAAGGAAACAAAAGTCAGGGGATGGTACCTTTTTTCCAGGAATACTACATGTATAAAATTGTGGTTATTGATTTGTGTAAAATGATTTATGATTAACTCCTAGACAACGGGATTTGTTCGAATGAACCGGGACATTATACCAACAAAATATTCTAAAAATATATGCAAAATAAGTGCAACATGTTTTTTGAGAACTTTTTGAGAACTTTGTAAAATATCTGTAAAAACATGACGAGGAGACATGCTAGTTTTCACAATATTCTTTACGTGTGTTGCCTCGGTACTTCTCACAGATTAGACGTCCGTCGTAAATTTTACGACTGTCCAGTAATTTAGGGTTAAGGGACACTTAATTTACTCGATATTTTTCTTGACATTAGGGCTTTTTAGAAAATTAGTTTTTAAATCTTCAAAAAAAATTAGTTTTTAAATCTTTAAAGTTTCAAAAAAAAATAATATGAAAATAACTCCTGTAATTGGAGATAATCCAGATTTTGTGAACAAGTATTTGGACACACTCAAAATGTTGTAATTAGTTTTTAGACTGAAAAAAGTTGTATTACATCATACACCGTCATTAGAAACTAAAAATATGTATTTAAAAAATATATTTTAGAATAAGGAGAGGTTGGTTGTACTAAAAATTTCTCGTTTTTGTCCTCCATTAAATTTTAAAATATTGAATTTAATTGTGTCTAATTCTACAACATTGTTTTTTTTTTCAAACGTGAATTCATCAGAAAAAAGTTTTATATCAATATCTTATACGGCTTTGAAACTCGAGAGAGCAGTACATTGTGAAGCTTCCTACCCTATCCTTACATAATATATTATCAGGTCTATCATTTTACATACAATCCCTATCATTAAACAAAAATTCCAACTCTGAAGTTAGAAACTCATCAAGCGAGCTTTCAATAACACCCACAATATCCTGTAACCCATAATAGACCAGACATTCAATGTCAAACATACCTTGTTTCAATACATCGAAACGAACAAAATTTTACAATCAATACACCTAAAATATCTAAGTCTCATCCAAGATAACTGACGAAACCATTTCTATAATTGATATTATATTTCTTTTAGGCGTCCAAAATTAATATAAAACTAACATATACTAATAAGGCAGTCGTGGTACATATATTTCCATTTAAAATTATTTTATACTTGGTAAATGGCACTATTTCTTATGTAAAGCATTATATCAAACATGATGGAGTATCATATCAAATATGATCATGATGCTGAATGTATTAAACACGTGTCAAAAGAGATTATGTGAAATATGTAGTGGTATTCACCAAGTAAAATTCAACGCAGTAAATAGTTTTAAAATGTATTTGATGTTGCATTGCTCGAAAGGGAGTTATCACGCGGATCAGCTTTTTCCTGACATTTCTTGGTAAAACAATAACAAAATGACTCTTGTAATATATGAATATATATATTTATATATATATATATATATATATATATATAAATATATATATATATATATATATATATATATATATTATATATATATATATATATATATATATATATATATATATATATATATATATATATATATATATATATATATATATATATATATATATATATATATATATATATATATATATATATATATATACATATATATATATATATATATATATATACATATATATATATATATATATATATATATATATATATATATAATATATATATATATATATATATATATATATATATATATATATATATATATATATATATATATATATATATATATATATATATATATATATATATATATATATATATATATAATATATATATATATATATATATATATATATATATATATATATATATATATATATATATATATATATATATATAATATATATATATATATATATATATATATATATATATATATATATATATATATATATATATATATATATATATATATATATATATATATATATTATATATATATATATATATATATATATATATATATATATATATATATATTAAATGTGTATTAAAATGTCGATCGGTTTCGAAGCAAACAACTTTTTCCTCAAAATCAATTAATATGTTATAATATTTAATACCGATTTTTAATCAAATATCGAAAAATTCACTCTTCATCATTTAGTGTGATATCTTAATTTTGATGTCAGCATTTGAATGGTAGTCAATTTTCAATGTTAATATTTAAAGAAAAATTTGTGATTTGCATATACATATATTTATACAATGTTTAACATTAATAAATAGTCGAAAATGTATATTTTCTCGTAACACGTTTGGTGGATTTTGTCGAAATACGAGTAAAGTCTCAAACCTCGCGATGAATAGAATAGCCTTGTTTAACTCCTCGTTGAATATGGATTAAATATTAGTCTACGGTTGGGTGAACAATTTCCAGGACATTGGATTGTCATGAACCAGAAAAATGGCTACCAAGGCTATCTCTTCATTAAACCCGCGGTTGTGAACTCGATGCGACGATCAATTTGTAAACTGTGATACTGCGTTTTATCCCTCAATATACTTCATTAAACATAAACGAGAAGCTCTTAATTTCAACATTGGAATCCATTAGATTTTTTAATTAAAAAAGTGATTGAGCAAGAAACGTTAAATTATCAAAGTAACAGAAACACTTCTAAATGTCCACGATTCGATATTATCTTACTAAAAAAAATCTTGAAAAAAATACATTAAATTTTTATAAAAACGTTTTATTCATATTCGAATAGGAATGGACAACACAATATTTGCGCGCTAAAATGTAGAATATTGGAAATAAAAATAACTCCGGCTTGTATAAAAATTATAAATTCTTTAATTATACAAGACCTGTGTTTAGTATCTATGAGTATATACCATATTTAAAAGTCATTGATCATTAGTTGACAAAATAATATCAATTTTATCTAGTTCCAAACTGTAATAAAATTCTTAGTTTTGAATTAATATTTTACCTAGAATTTCATAATTTATTTTACTTTATTTTACCACTATTTCTTAACATCTACTGTGACAAAACACCGTTCAAACACCATATACATACAAAAATGATGAGGATTGCATCGAAACACGTGTCACAGTAGTGTTAGAAAAAGTGGTATTTACTAAGTAAAAAAATAATTAAAAACGGATAGATTTTCCCACTAAGTGACTGCCGAATCAATTAATGAAAAAAATCTTAGTCCTAATTTCAAATTCTGGTAAAAAGGTTTTTTGAATGAAATAAATGTTAAATACGATATTACATAATGTAGTATTGAAAGTAATGATATGACGTAGGTAATACTCGCTTTTATAGTATAGTGGTAAGAGCGTTTGGCTACCGCGTTAGAGCTCTAAGACCCAATTCCTAACAGGGTTAAAATAAATTCAGTAAATTTTCACGTTCATATTTATTTATTATCATCCAGGACTGGAACAAAATGCGCAGGCGGATCACCTTGTTCAAAAACATGCAAATTGATCAAGAAAACACGGTCCTTATTTGATGTAGTGCCGTATGCACTATTGGGTGTGGATAAGAGTTAGAAGAATGTACATATACGAGTACAACATGTAATAAAATATAATAATTTAATTATATTTAATTGCGTGCTATTATGCTATTTTTATTGATATAAAATAACAACTTCTTAGTTTTTTTTTAAATAAATGTGCTAATAAACTATAAAGTTGTTGTTTTATTATATAAAATGCGTTTCCAGTAAGAAATGTCAGAACAAAATTTAAAGTATGAATTGGTATATATAATGAAAGTAGTAGTGTTTTCAGTGATATCTAAAAAGCATAACACATTTTGAGTGTGTCCAAATACTTGTTCACAAATCCGGATTATCTCCAATTACAGGAGTTATTTTTCATATTATTTTTTAACATCTCATCAAAAAATAATAAAAGAGTTTCAGCTCAATAAATAGCCTCTTTTCATCTCACCAATAGATGTCTCTAGTGAAGTTCTAGTGATCCAAGAATAATGTTTCAAAATTGGTTCATATATATAGAACTTCCAAGAATTTGAGTAGTGTGGTTGTCAATAATGGGTAGAATTGGTGAATGTTACACGCGCGTAAAGTGATAACTTAAACCAGCCTATGACGGTCGTCAGCCCCGTAAATGCCCAGACTTTCATATTCTTCTTCATCTTTGATGAGATGTTAAAAGTAATATAAAAAGAATAACATTAAAAATACGAAATATATCAAGTTTTATTTCAACTTAGAAACTTACTTTTCAAATTTAGCTCTGGGAGAATTTAATTGCAATTTGGGACGCGTGACAGCCTTCACCCATTACGGTGGGGCAATTGAATTTCAAGTCAAATGCACCAGAGTTCTATCACTGGTGAACGGTATACCACCGATCCAATGTTCAAATGTACCATACCATACATTCTACATTGGAATCAACCGCCCCATGCGGCGAGATGACGCAATTAGACTTGTGACTGCGGGTTTTCACCCATATGTAAAAACCAAGTCAATTTCCGAATCACATTCAACTGGTATAACGAATTGTGTTTCAGTTCTGAATTTCATCGATAGAAGATCGGGAATTTTGGAATTTGTCATTATTATAAAAAGCGTTTACCTTGGTTGCAAGCAATTTATCGTAGATTTTTCTAACAAGAGTTGAAGGACCCAAAAAATGTCGGGGAGGAATATCATTTCTCGAATTTATCAGTAACTCAAGTCAAGTTCTTACTTATTACATACGGTGTTTGAAAATGATGTGGAATACGTCGAAACACGTGTCACAATAGATTTTAAGTAAAAGTGGTGTTTACTAAGTAAATTTTTAAAATGGATAGATACTACCCCAAAGTGACTGCTGAATCAATTAATTAAATTCTTACTTTATCTTTCCTCCTTTGCCTTCTTTGTTCTCATCAATTTATAGTTTCGCTAATAAATTGAATTTTTCATTCATAAAGTGATTATTTTAATAAGGTCTTTTTTGTTTTTTTTTTAAAACATGTGTTTTCCTCTGATTTCAAACAGCTGTTAAGGGTTCAAATTTTGACCTGTATATCTAGTCAGTTTTGAGTTGGTTGGAAGATATTAGTTCACAGCAATAAGTCCGCTAAAGTATGTAGATATATTTTATAAAAGTTTAATTTCTTTACTATTGGTTTTGAGGATTTTCCGGACATTCAAGACACCAAAATACTCTTAACGCAGAATTTAAGGAAATTTTAAGACTTTATTTTGGTTAGGATTTCAAGACACTACTGTTATACAATAACAAACATATTACAATTCGTTTGGAAACGAATTGCAAATTTACCTGTATAAAAGTGGGTCTTTTCTATGTAGACAATATTAAGAATAAAAAAAACGATTTGAAGAACTTCTCTGAAAAATTTTTACTACTAAAAAATTTTTTTTTTGTGTCGGGTTGTGGTCGCGTTAGTGTTCCGGACTTTTAAGTCAGAGTTTCTTGGTTCGAACCCATTTTACCAATACCTATTTCTAATAATGAGCCGCTTAGGCTCACAAAAATACTCGTAGTATGAAATTGAAATATTTGTGTAAATAATAAAAACTTTAGAACCTTTTCTTTAGAAAAAAGAGAAGTTTTTGAATAAGATGGTAAAGTAACCAACGTTTAAGTATTTTACATTTATGTCAAATACTTCAATTGAATATTCAAATGTCAAACGAAATCAAGATACAAAACCTAATTATAGAAGTTAATTCATTTTCTTTTGATAAAAAATATAATTTGGTCGAGAGCTTGGTGCTTTCAAAAGAAAGCTCAAATTTAAAAATAAATTAATTTTCGTGGAGATTCATTTGCGATCATGTAATTTAAAAAGTGTTTTAAAAGGGTGTAATCACTATATAATCTACGATAAAACTTTGCTTTTCGTTCTCTTCTGTACAACGGAAAGAAAATTAAGAATTATTTCCGTATTTCAGAGAACAAAAGAGGTTCTATTAACACACGTTTTAGTTGATTTAATTTAACAAAAATTTGGTATTAATATTTGAAACGGAGAATGAAATACTTGCAAAAGAAGGTTTTTATTTTTAAGATATTAATCGAATTGAACAGGGACAACACCTTTCCATAATTAAACATATATATCTAAGTGTTAAGTTGCAATGTTGTAATTTAAACTAATTTTTTTAAATAACTGATTCGGAAATCATTTTCTGATCCAATCCATTTTTAGTTTAAATTTTATTTGGTAAATGATAAAATTTCTATCTAAAATAAAATCTAAAATTCCGATGCGGAATGAACCTTAGCTCCTGTCTCAATGGATTATATGAAATACTGGTATTTTACCGAGTGAAATTTATATTTATATTAAATTTATACTATTATAGATTTATTCATATATATATATATATATATATATATATATATATATATATATATATATATATATATATATATATATATATATATATATATATATATATATATATATATATATATATATATATATATATATATATATATATATATATATAAATATACACACACACAAATATATATTACGTTTTGAAAAATGTTTTATTTACCTAAAGTTATATGCATTTTATGAAATTTATGTGAAAGTCATTGATTTATGTTTTGTACTGACATTTCTTGTTGGAACTGTATTTTACGAAATAAAATTACAACTATGTAAATTTTACCACATGAACTTTATTTGACCAGCAACCGGGTTTTGTCGCAACCGTCTGATCCCGGTTGCTAGTAAAATAAAATTAATGTGGTAAAAATTACATAGTTGTTAATTTATTTTATGAATATCATTGAATCAAAATATCAAACCCAAATGGCCGTCCTTACGTTTTGATATATCTGCCGAGAGGAAGAGATTAGATGGAACGTGTACGTTAGGAGAAAACAAAATATATACGGAGTGTGACCAGAATGTGGATATTTACATTAAACGCTGATATTTTTATATGCTTTAAATCCCTTTATTTATTTTCCACGGCCGTTTGGATTCTGATTCGTTCTTATTTTACAAAAAAAATATTTATCAAACACCGGCAGAAATATTGTTATAGTTTGTAAGAAAAAGATATGTATTTTTTTGGTTTCTAACAACGTACTTTGTGTGAAAAAAATCAAACATATGCGAGCTCCTACTGATAATTTGTGAATATAATGTATAGAAAATTCAAAGTATTAAAGGAAATATTGAAATCTCCGCAGGACGGTTGTAGTTAAAATAATAATAAAAAAGCTATTACTCAAACCAGCTTTAAATGGATTATTTTCACTGTAAATGCATTAACTTCCATATTTATTTATTGTATTTAAAAAAAATCTTTTTTGCGATATCTGTAATATAAAAATTTGTATAAACCTATTATTTTGGACTAAAAATCAAAAAGGATGTCGACATTTGTTCGGTTATTTAAAAAAAAACTCAATTTTTTATTCTGTTTGTAACTTGTATACATACAGGCAGTGGCGTGCACAGAGTTTTAAATCGGAGTAGGCTATACGGCAGTAAGGTTTTGGTAAAGATAAGGCATAGTAGGCACTGGAAGTGTGTCTATATGGAACGCGAGTAATCCAGGAGAGGCATTGCTGCGTGTATAGAATTCACGACTCTGCATACAGGTATATACAGTACATAATCATATCATCTACCTGTACCAACATTTCCCCATTTACTACTGTTTTAAATCCATATTTACATTCATTTCTTTCAAAAACCACGACATTGGATTTGACAACATTCATCAACAAATTACTCTCCTTGCACACTATGATATGGATTTCACAACATTTACCAACAAATCACTCTCCTTGCACACATTATAAAACTAAAGATTTGAATTACCTTTATAATATTGTGATATGGATTTAACAACATTCACCAACAAATCACTTTCCTCGCACACATTATAAACCTGAAGATTTGTGTTACCCTCTATAAGATTGTGATATGGATTTAACAACATTCACTAACAAATCATTCTCCTTGCACACATTATAAAACTAAAGATTTGTATTACCTTTATAATATTGTGATATGGATTTAACAACATTCACCAACAAATCACTTTCCTCGCACACATTATAAACCTGAAGATTTGTGTTACCGCTATAAAATTGTGAAATGGATTTAACAACATGAATTTTTCTAGCACGTGTTAAAATAATGTTGATTTGTATTACCTTTATAAGATTGTCATATGGATTTAACAACATTCGCCAACAAATCACTTTCCTCGCACACATTATAAACTTGAAGATTTGTGTTACCTCTATAAAACTGTGATATGGATTTAACAACATTAATTTTTCTAGCACGTATTAAAAAAATGTTGATTTGTATTACCTTTATAAGATTGCGAGTAGCTATTGTTCAAGCTGGTGGTCTGGCTCATGGCGGACGCGAACCTGCCGCTGCATCGCGGGCACGCGTCCGCCTGCTGCGCGGCCCAGCGGCGCGGCGCGGGCGGCGGCGCGGGCGGTGGCGACGGCGACGCGGAGGGCGTGGACCACCCGCCGCCCGCCGCCCCCGCGCCCGCCGCGCGCCGCGGCCACGTCGACGGACGAATCTTCGGGCTTACTGACGCCCGCTCCGAATAAAATATGTCATCACTACACCATCACTATTTCGACCAACGAAATGGGTGAATTTAGATTTCTTTCATTAAAAAAAAGTACCATAAATTAGATTTTTTTTCACTTTCGATGTCTTTAATCAGGTCACCATTATAAAAAAAAAGATGTTTTTAGCTCTCAAATAACTACCTATTTATTCCAAATGTATTATTTATGTATTTATAATTATCGTAATTACACCATCACTATTATTGAAAACGAAATTCAGGTTTCATTCATTAAAAATAAGTACCATAAATTTGGATTTTTTCACTCTAGATGTGTTTAATCAGGTCACCATTATAAAAAAAAATATGTTTTTAGCTCTCAAATAACTATCTATTTATTAAAAATGTGTTATTTATGTACTCATGATTTTCATAATAACACCATCACTATTATTAACAACGAAATTCTGGTACAATTCATTAAAAAAATTACAATATATTTTTTTCCACTTTTGATATTTGAAATCAGGTCACCATTATCAAAATTTATATTGACTACTGAACTACCTAACTGTTATTTCAAAATGTATTATTTTATGTTGTCATCATGCCATGAATTTGTCATTATGAAACCATCACTATATGACCAATGAAAAGTAAATTTAGATTTCTTTCTGTAAAAATTTAATTATTTTTCTTGCTTTTGATATTTTAAATCAGGTCACCATCATAAAATTATAAATTGAGCATTCAACTAATTTTTCTTGGAACTTTTTTATTTTTATTTTCAGAACTTGTTTTGATAAACATGTATGTCAATGTTTGAGTAAAGTCAATTTAGGTGGAAAATGTATATATTGTAGATAATGACCATTGTCAGACAACGAAAAAGATGTTTTAATTGGTATTTTTAAGGAGTCTTTATTGAGATGAATATTTATCGTTTTTTAAACGAAAAATATAAAAATATAAATTGAGCATTTCATTAATCACCCATTTATTTGAAATTTATTATTTTATATATACTTGTACATTCATAAGCATTTGCTTTGATAATTATTACTTTATAATTTTTTTATCGTACCACCTACTTTTAACGACATAAAAGGGAATTGTTAAAAATCAAATATTTAAATGAAATATCAATTATTTTAAAATAAAACGATAAATTATCAGCACTTTTAAGCTATACACAGCACAAAATTTTGGTCAAACAAATGTTTTACCTACTCAAATATTATTTTAAATTTTGATAAAAAGTTTAAATTAAAATATAAACTTTTATTTTTATAAAGTTCATCGCTTACAAAAAAAGTTTTATTATTATTAAGGATATTTAATTGGCAAGGAGATGTAATGGTTCGAGTGTTATCATTTAATTAACCCGAAGCTTTCCTATCCTTCCGGTGGCTGCTTTTTCCTGAAACAAAGGAACAATAATTGTTTTATAAAACTTTTTGTTAAAATCCTTAAAATTAACCAAAATAATGAATTTCGGTTTTTCGAAACAATGACACACAGAAAAAAGCATTATACTGCTAATAAAGAAGATAATTTTTATTATGAGACATATTATGTAAAAAACAAAACGGTACAAATTCCAATACATATCTCTTACGTTTAAATGGTTAATAATAATTTAAATCGTAAGTAAAAATATAATGGAAAACTCTATAAACAAATTACATTTTATTTAATTATTACCTAGCTAACGCGTTAAAATGGTTGAAAATTATTTTTCTGCGTAGCCTCTATTTTTATATCTTCTGGAATAATATTTTCAAATAACTCAATTTTGTTAAGAAAATTTAAATATTTTATACGTATTTGTTTTTGAAGGTTAATTTATTCGTTGATTAATGTAAAAACCATCATCGTACGTTAATTCTCAAATAATTTAATATTCGGGATTATTTTCCTTTTGAATTCCCTAATATTTTGAATCATGAATTATAAGTATTACGGAAGGGAAATTTTGCTCCAAGTGCGGTTTTCCAATTTATATTTCTAATAAATTAAGGATGGGTTGGGGGTCAGAATTAAGCCTCTGCGAGTACAAACCCTTTTTTGTTTCCTTTACATCCAAAACTAAATATTTCCCACAAACAATAACTTAAAGTTTATTCTATAAATTACGTTATCTTTCCTTAAAATACCGTTTGCTTTTAATTACTGTACGTCAGTTCTTAAAATTAATTGTACACCATAAAGATTCATTAATAAATTACTTTTAAATAATAAATCTAGGTTTTTTGATCATAAATAGTATCGATTTAATTTGGTTAAAAATATATTGACATGTATTTTCTAAAAACGAAATAAAGTATTTAAAACTTAAAAATTAATGATATTCCAAAAATGACACAAATTACTCAAATTTTATAAAATCTTTAAATAATTCATAAGAAATAAACTGTCAACTCTTTGATATTCAATTTAATAATTATTATTTCATGGAAATTATGATAAAAATAATATGTTCGTCGGTATCGAGGAAAGGATTCAAAGCATATTAATTATTTACAATAAATTTAATGAATATTGATATAGAAAATAATACTTATTTTTTATTTGCGTAACAAACAAAATAATTATTAAATTATTAGAATGAAATCAAAACTTTGTAAAAAAATTATCAACTATTTCTTTTTCATGTTCAGGTCTACTTTACAACATTTTGAGTGTGTCCAAATACTTGTTCACAAAATCTGGATTAACTCCAATTACAGGAGTTATTTTCATATTATTTTTTGACATCTCATCAAAGATGAAGAAGAATATGGAAGTCTGGGCATTTACGGGGCTTACGACCGTCATAGGCTGGTTTAAGTGATCAGGTCTACTTTCATGATAGTGGTTCCTGCCTTTCTCATGACAAGATATAGACTCGTCTTATTTCTCAGATAATGATTATATTTTTTTTTCGAAATTAGAAAATATATATTTACATTTCAATGTTTAAATAAAGTCAATATGGGCCAAATTATTGACATATCGTAGAAAATTACTATTTTCAGACATCGAAATACATGTTTGAAATGTACATTTTAAAGAACTTTTAATGGAGACTTATTTTGGCACACTCAAAATGTTGACGTATTTGTTAAAATGACTCCACGTAGCACATAACGGTAATTTGTGACATTTATCAGTATATGTACGGTATTGTGTATTAAGCAGTTTCTTTTTTCTTAAATGTCTCCAAGGGATAAGTTGTCGGATACAATACTTAACATTATTTATATTTGAAGCACTAACTTTGTGATTTTCTATTTTATAATTAAAATGTAACATTGTTTAAAAATCAAAATAAATATTTTATTAAAACTTAATTATAATGTCTACTGGTTTCGAAGCTAACCGCTTCTTTATCAAGACTGATTAATACTAAAACTCTATCTACTTAACAATATTCAAAATATTTTGACGATTAGGGAAAGAAGCTTGGGTAGATCTCAAGTGGCTTTATTTTTTTGTTGATTGGCAGTCACAGTCAAAAGGTATCAGGGATGATGATTGGAAACATATTTAAAAACGGACTTTTAGCAAAATCATTTACTTGTGTATTTATTAGTTTTAAATTATTATTAATTGCCTATTTAATTTGTAATATTTAAAAGTAATCTAATTTAAGTCCTCTATTGCATGTGTGTAATATATGTAGACCTTTATTTTTATCAAAGGAGTGAGTTTTCAGGTATAATAAATTTGTAGGAACGAAATTGGATAAGTAGGTTCGAGTAGTGTCGTGGAGGTTCAGAGAGCCATAAAGGTAATCCGAGGGTCGAAAGGGAACTCGAGGTGCTTATACTATCGGTCATGGGGCTAAGTTTATCTACATCATGCTGGCATGGAAATTGGAAGTTTATAGGAATAAAGAAACTCTTTAAAATAACGATACTTAAAAATTAAATTCGTACATATGGTAATATTATTATTTTTTGACATCGCATCAAAGATGAAGAAGAATATGGAAGTCTGGGCATTTACTTTCAATTTTGTTTTCAATTTTTGGAATTTGTCTTTCATCACCAACTTATAAAATAGATAGCAACAGTAGAACCCTTCTAATACGTCACCTTTGAGACTACGAGTATGGTCTAAAAAAAAACTAACTAACCATCACGCCGCTTCTCCGCAGGGGTAGGCAGAGAGAATAGATCGCCCCACCACTCTGTCATTGCAAAAATTCTTCGCCTCTTCCACGTTCATGCATCTCCCCCTCATACATACCCGCCGATTATTACGACTCCTAACCTGAACACTTTCAAGTATTTGGCATACCTGATCGAGCCATGTTTTTCTCGGTCCCAATTACATTTGAGTATGATCGAGATGCAAAATAGGTCAGTTTAACGTAAAATATCGAAAAAACGGATGTAAAATAAACAACTCAAGGATGAGAGAATGTAAGGGCGAGAATTTTTATTTTGTTTTTGTTGCTGTTATTGCTAAGTATATCAAATGGAAGTGAAATAAACCTAATAAATGAAAACAAGTTTCGTTTTTATGTTGAATAAGTTAAAAAAAGGAACAATTTACATTTAAATATAAATGAAGTGGTTGTGCTTTAGTACGAATGAGGGTTGGTGAAGGACACTTGTTGGGATGGCCGCTGGGGGCTGTTACTATGGGGCAGTTATTTTGAAGCCTTCCTAAAGGGAGGAAATCTTGTGATCAGGGGATGTTAAACATGTTCAGATAAAAAGGATCTAAAGGTTAATCGAGGATACCATATTTCACAGGAGTTTTAAGTTGACTTTTAGCTGTTCAATGTGTCTCAAGGGGAATCTTCTCAATAATTTACGTAAGTTAAGATACACACTCTCACACACACACGCACATAAACACACACACACACACATAATATATATATATATATATATATATATATATATATATATATATATATATATATATATATATATATGTATATATATATATATATATATATAAATATATATATATATATATATATATATATATATATATATATATATATATATATATATATATATATATATATATATATATATATATATATATATATATATATATATATACATATTTGTGTGTAAAGAATATTGCTTAAATTGACTACAATTTCACTATTTAGAATCCCATATTTTTCTTCATATGCGTTGAGATGTCAAAAAATCATATAAAAAATAACTCCTGATTGGAGATAATCCAAATTCGTGAAAAAGTATTTGGACACACTCAAAATTTTGAAAAGATGTACCACACAGCATTGATAACTTGATACTTTTTCGTTTCATAAATGTATTTCAAGCATATGACGCAATGCCTCAATGATATAGTATGAAAAATAGGTAAAAATAGGAATTCGAAAAATTATTAACATATTGTAAAAATAAATGTTTCAATATCAGCGTATTTAGAAGAGAGAAAAAACCCTTATTTATCAGGTACTTTGTTCGGTTCCTTCGAAGTTGGCAATGACTATGGATATGGTCTTCCTATCCTGTTCCTAGACTCTTTCAATTCCAGTCAAGTCACGTACATTTCCAAGCCGGGAAAGTTGCATTCAACAAATGTGACGTCTTCCTTCCATTTTGGTTTCGAGAATCAGCCCAGAAGTATTCGGTGACTTCTCTCCGCGTAGCGCGTGACCAAGATATGCCATCTCTTGCAATTTGCCTGTGATTAGTAATTCTCTAGTGGATCCAGCACTTCTGAGAACTTCAGCATTGGTTATGGAATCCGAATATTAATTATTAATTAAGGTTTTTACAGGTAATTTTAAATACGTAAATACATTTATTTTGATGAACGTGGTTAAAGTGTACTTATAATAAAAAAGTGGTTAAAACAAAGTTGTTTAATTATACTGTTTATAAAATGTGCCGCAAAGTATCTACGAAAAACATTCAAGAAAAAATATTTATTTTCACTGCGGATAGTTATTTTTTGTTTGTTTTTTAAAGAACTCTGCAATTGTTGATTCTAAATTATGTTTGTATTTAATATTTAGTATAATTTAAAGCAGATAAGAGAAATTATAAGCATCCCTAAGACGATATTTTTGAATATAGCTCTATTCAAATTATTTTCTTTAGTATACATTAAAAAAAAAACGTACACATTTTAGCGAGATATTTGGATACAACATTTTGAGTGTGTCCAAATACTTGTTCCCAAATCTGGATTATCTCCAATTATTATGGCGTTTCTCATGTATGTGATTACAATCCAGGATTCGGACCTCACATACCAATATAAAAGTTTCTGCTCAATAAAAAGCTTATATTCATCTCACCAATAGATAGATGTCTCTAGTGAAGTTCTAGCGATTTAAAAACAAATTTTCTAAAATTAGTTCATATATATACAGAGCTTCCAGGAATTTGAGTAGTGTAGTTGTCAATAATGGGTAGAATTGGTGAATGTTACAGGTGTGTAAAGTGATCACTTAAACCAGCCTATGACGGTCGTCAGCCCTGTAAATGCCCAGACTTCCATATTCTTCTTCATCTTTGATGAGATGTCAAAAAATAGTTGTAATTTAAAGATAATATTTAGATCACTTTTGAATACTTGAATTGAAAAAATATCTCTAAGATAATTATATTGATTTACGACCTGGATGTAAATTGTAAAATGACGTTAAGGTGATTTTTACAACAAATGGAGTTATAAATTTGACCATAAATTCTAATTTTTCGTAATAACCATTTTTCTAATGTTTCTATATATTTCAAACCTGAATGTTATTTAATAAAATGTTTCACAAAGTATTCATTGGGAGCACAGCATACTTAGATTTTTTACTTTGCTTTCGTCAACATTGTTAGATTTGGGTCAATCCTTATCTCTCTAAAATGGAGGCATTTTTGTAAACACGTATAAAAAGCCTCTTTTAGAGATTTTCGTGTATGTATATGTACTCTGATATTGTGGTATGTATTCATATCACGTATAAACGAAGCCTCCGATCAAACGTTTCCCGGAGGAATTCTTTTCCTAGCATTATATTCAGAGGAGAAATAGCATGTTTGCATTATTACGCAGTCTTTACAAACTGAAGAAATAGTGTTTTTGGTTCAGAGGAATAGAAGCAAAGTTCGTAGAAATTTGTGAATTCACTCTATTCTAGTTGGCATCATTCGATTTATGTACATAATGAAAAGTTTGCAACGCGTTTTGTTCTGAGAACCGTGGGAGTAATAATGCGAAAGTTAAATACATGCCTCCAGGAAACATTGGATAGTGAAAAGTTTTATCTTTGTTTTAATATTTCCTCATCAAAATGAGGTGGTTTTGTTTCTACAAAAAATCATTAAAATCAATGTTATTATTTTATTTCAAGTGGAAAATCTACGATTTCAATAAAAATAACATTATAATACATTTTTTAACTGCGATTCAGCGTTTGAAAGTTTTTTGTAAGGAAATAATAATAATCCTTATTATTTTTAAGAATAATTCCGTTTTTGTTTTCAAATTAGAACGTTGAATATGGTGTACTTGGCAAAAAAGTTTTAAAAAGTTTATACTTTATTCTTAATGTTATTTTAAAAAAACATCAATGGCAGAATGAATATAAAGATAAACCATTAAAAATGTAAATATCTTATTTGATTATTTCTGACTACGTATTTAATAACTTTTTTTCAATTAATTATTAAAAATAGTTAAATAATGAAATTATCACAGATTTAACAAGAATTCATGTACAAGATCAATTTGTAAAAGCTTTGGGCTGGTCGACATGAATTTGAATGAATTTGAATAACAGTAATGCTATTTGATTAAATTTCATCCACCTAAAGAAACTCTCACTTTAAAATTAAATCAATCCAGATTAAGACCAAGAAAGTGAACGGTGACCGATGGTGGTGGTAATAATTGATTTATATTATAAAAAAAGAATCCGCTTATTTATAGAAAAAGGGAAAGAAAGATAAAAAGGTTTTACTAACGATGATAATACTCGAATTCGCTGTTCGAGTAATTCAATTTCGATTCGACCAAATTGAGGTCCTTCCATTAGTATTTTATCTTTTTTACTTCGAGGTCTCTTTTTGCAGAAAATCTAACGGGATGTTCGTAACATTATAATAAAAATACAAAAAGGGAATTAAAAAAAATATAACGTAAATTTGTAATTGTAACTGTATTGTAAACAAGGTAAGCAATATAAACACGAAAATTGTTGTAGGTACCTACTTAGATTTTTTTAAATATTGCAACAATTATATTTTTTGACTGTCATTGTGTTAGTATCATGATCAACATCAAACGATTCTATCCCTGTATCGGAAAGTAATTTTTAACTGAAAGAAATATTTAAAAATACTTAAATTTTTTGTGTTTCGTGATTTTTAATTTGTGTGCTAGGTATATGTGATTTCTCTGACCAAATACGGTTGACATTTTTGTTTTTTTTTGGTTTGTGATTACACATATCCTGGCTGAATGAGAATCTCCCAGGATAAGATTCACAGACGGAGTTTGAAGAAGGCGTGTACCCAAACCTGTGTTCAAAATGGCTCCTGAAGGTAAGTACACATATTTTATTGGTAGAACTTTAATTGAAAATAAACTAATTCATCCAATTACTTCATATGAACAACAAATGTTCTTGGAATTTTGTCTTTCACTTATAAATCGTATACAAATTATGACGTATTATTTAATTACTAGATATAAAGGCGTTCTGATTTATACACTAGGAAATTTATTTACCTATCTTTAGTATATATCTTAAAATAAAGTGTGAAAAGTTATAATAAATGTAAAAACAAAATATAAAATACAATGCAAAATATATAAAATAAATTAATGAAACAGAAGTTATTGAAAAAAATACTATTATTAAGCATTTTTGCACTATTTTTAATATATCAATAGCTCTATTGCTGAGCACATATAATGATACAATGACCCATCAAGGTCTGAAAAAAACACCCGTTTTTTAAATATACTAATATCATAATTTTTTTAAAAGATATTAAAACCGTACAAAAGCTATACACAAGTTTCAACATTATTTAATAAGTTTTAAGGATGACATACTTATTCCAACTATAAAGAGATGTGGTCTCATAACGGAATAATTAAGGAGACTTCTTGAAGTATATGTGTTAAGACATTGAGATAAATATACAAAGCAATTTCCAGGAAACAAATTTTGTTTCTCCATTAAAATGATTTAAATTGACATACATACATATATGTTACTACCGTTGAAATAAGATTTAAAAGAAAACTTAATCGTATTTCTCATTTAATTTTGCTATGAAAATAAAATTCATACATACACATTTGTACTGCTACCATCACGGTGTTTCCTCGCAGGGGTAGCCAGAGAGGATGGAACGCCCCACTCTTCTGTCCTGGCATACACTCCTCGCTTCCTTCACAGCCATACATCTAATCATACGTGCTCTCCAATTACGCAGACTTTTGACACCACCAGATTTTAGGTTCTGATTGATCTGATCGTGCCAAGGCTTTTTCGGCCGTCCTCGTTCTGGACGTTCCTCGGTCACATTCGCAATATACACTTTTCAATTCATTCTCTCGTTATCTATTAGATCCACATGCCCATATGTAAAGAAATCTTCTTAATCTTTTCAATTATCCCTTCCCCTTGCCTCCTTCTAACCCTTATCCGCACCCAATGGTGCATAGGGCACTGCATCGTATAGAAGCAATGTTATCTGGATCATTAAATACACGAAGGAAAGGTGATCAGCCTTCCGCTTCAGGTACCAGTTCAGGGTCATATGAAATAAATATTAGACTGCAAAGTCACAAATATTAATTTTGACCCTCTTTGGAATCAAACCCGGGACCTCCAGCATAATAGCCTAGCGCACTAACCACTATACTATGGAGGTAAACTATCACTACTTCAGCCTTACGTTCCTTCGTAATATCTTCGGTTTCAACATATTTGTATATCATAATTTATCAATAATATAACACTCTCCTTATCATTAATCGTTTTAATAGATTTATATTATCCACTGACACTTCGTGATGGAATTGCATTTTTAATTTATTATTAGATTAAAACCAATATTTTTAGCTTTTCCACTTTTTTATTTGACCAGCGACCGGGTTTCGTCGTTACCGACATCATCATCCAGTCTGATGATGTCGGTAACGACGAAACCCGGTCGCTGGTCAAATAAAAAAGTGGAAAAGCTAAAAATATTGGTTTTAATCTAATAATAAATTATTAATCGTTTTCTTTGTGTAATACCACTATAATACTTTATTTATTGTATGTATTTACTATATGAGGGCTAGATAAAGAAAAATATTGGTAAAAGTAACACTTAATAGCAGTCAAAAGTAATTGGCGATAATGTGGATGGAAACGGTCAACTGCAAAGTGGATTGTTTGACAAAGGTATCTAATCTAATTGATAAAGTTAAGAATGAAAGTGATTGAACTCGAACGAGCAATTTCGGAAATTTCACTGAGAGGAAAACTAACGATTGGATAAGTAAAAAGTTACCAGCTAACTAGAACAGGGTCGATATGATTAATTAAGAGTGCTGTTAACAAAATTAAAAGCATCTTATCTCAAACAGCATCTTTCTTATCTTTAACTTACTTTCTTTATCGAAATTATCCATTTTGTGCCGTTGATATTTATGTACAAGAGAAAAAGGTTAAAAATTTTATATTAAAATATTTAAGCCACGTTTAGTAAAAGGTATTTCCACTCGGGAGAAATATTTGATTAAGGATATTTTTTTTTGGTCGTCTTTATACTTTAGAAATAAAAAATAAATAAATAAATAGATAATGTATTAAATGTCTTAAAAGAGACTAAGTATCTTTCATTTGAAGATAATAAGTTTTGGCAGTTTTGGGCCAGCAATCTGTCTTTGGCTAGATTAAACAATTACTTTTTGTAATATTCACCATTTTGGCTTCTGCAGATAAAGATAGGCAGATAGAATAGAACGCCTAGCCAATCTGTCTTTGTAAACATTCTTCACCTCTTTCACATTCAAGCATCTCCTCATGCATACTCGCCAATTATTTCGACTCCTGACCCGACTGTTTTTGAGTATTCGATATACATGATCGTGCCATCGTATATACATGATCATGTTTCGGTCTTCCTCTGCTCTTTTTTTGAACCACATTCGCCTCATAAACTTGGTTTATTGTTCTTTTTTTACTCCCATTCCAAACCATCTCAACATACCTTCCTTAATGTTATCGATAATGGTTATCTCAACCTTGCATTCATTCCATATATCAATCGCCATTCGAACATCTATCATACATCGTTTTGCGGCACATTTGTCTGAGAGATCGTATTTAGACTGCAATCAGTCTACTTTCATCTTTTTTTTTGCCAAATTCATGCTTCACTTCCATACATTAGGATTGGAACCAGAGCGTTGAGTTCAACATCGAATAAAGATTTTTTGTAATCATCGAACTAATATTTCAATATAATTTAGGCTCCTCATTCATTCAAAGTATTATTGACACTAAACTTACCTAAAAATAACGTAAGTTTACGTGCTTTCAAACGCATTTTAGGGGTGACACATTGTAGCGTGAGTTTCAAATAAGGGAATAATACGCCCTACCCTTTATTATTCGTTATTGATTGGATTTTTGAGACTTACATAAAGGTTTACAACATTTTGAGTGTGTCCAAATACTTGTTCACAAAATCTGGATTATCTCCAATTACAGGAGTTATTTTCATATTATTTTTTGACATCTCATCAAAGATGAAGAAGAATATGGAAGTCTGGGCATTTTCTGGCGTTTCTCAAGTGTGTGATTGAAATCCAGGATTTGGACCTCACATACTAATATAAGAGTTTCAGCTTAATAAAAAGCTTCTTAACATCTCACCAATAGATGTCTCTAGTGAAGTTCTAGTAATTCAAGAACAAGGTTTCTAAATTGGTTCATATATATAGAACTTCCAAGAATTTGAGTAGTGTGGTTGTCAATAATGGGTAGAATTGGTGAATGTTACACGTGTGTAAAGTGATCACTTAAACCAGCATATGACGGTCGTCAGCCCCGTAAATGCCCAGACTTTCATATTCTTCTTCATCTTTGATGAGATGTCAAAAAATAATACATAAAGGTTTGTGGTAATTTAAATAAATCAATTAATTTCCAAAAAAAAATATCATCTCAAAGATGAAAAAGAATATGGAATTCTGGGCATTTAAAGGGCTTACGACCGTCATAAGCTGGTTTAAGTGACCACTTTACACACGTGTAACATTCAACGATTTTACCCATGATTGACAACCACACTACTCAAATTCTTGAAACTTCTAATTACAATATATTGATTAATTAAAAAAAAAACTGTTTGAATTAAACAGAATTTCACTGGAGACATATATTATGACATGAGAGAAGCTTTTTTTAAGCAAAAACTCTTTCATTTGTATGTAAGGTCCAAATCCTGAATTATATTCACATGCTCGAGAAACGCTAGAAAGCCCTTTTCATTTTTATTTTCAGGTTATAATTTGACCATTTGATTTATTTACAACATTTTGAGTGTGTCCAAATACTTGTTCTCAAGTCTGGATTATCTCCAATTAATTATTAGAAGTAATCCAGATATCGCCCACTCCTTTCAAGAACGTCATAAATAATAAATCGTCAATTTTCAGTTGTGCATGTTTTCGAAATGCCCAGAAAATGTACTATATCCCAGCAAAAAAGGCATATTTTTAACTTAAAATTTACCCTCTACAGGGCAGAAAGTATTGTTTTTGCATTCTGAGAATAAGGTATTGTTTAATTATTTTTTTAAATATACTAAATATTTTTCAAATGCAGAAAAAATCTTCAGGTTTTACCTAAAAAGATTTGTTGCACAGTAAAAAGTTCAATGAGTGGCTTGATATTTATTTTTAATACAGGGTATTATATTTTTAAACTTTAAAAACGTTTTCCTGAAAAATCAAGTTTTTTGAATTATGACGTTCTTGAAAGGAGTGAGCGATATGTGAACAAGTATTTGGACACACTCAAAATGTTGTCAATTAATTTTCTGTTTTTTCTACTACCTACTCTGAATTTGCCTCGGTACGTGCCACTGTTAATATCCATCATTTCATTCTTATCTCTGCCATATTATTTATTAAACATAAGCTGAACTGAATAAAACAAAACAAAGTACACGAATCTCATTTTATTTCAGGCATTTCCCAAACTTGGTAATCAAAATGAATATCAAATGAGCGTGAAGACTCAATGGGAGGTAAGTCATTTAATTATTCCCGGAGAAAATATATCAAAATTGGTAATTCAAACTGCGCGACTTTCGGGAAAAATACATATTTATCTCATTTAAATTGCAAATGAGCGTTGATCTGAATATTTTGCTGTCAAACCTTCTAACAAATGATCCAGTAATAGGGAACCACATTGGCAGGATGAAACATTATCTTGCGATGGCTGTGGATATATAAGTAGTCCATTTGAAAAACACGTTATGTAAAAAAAAACAAATAGTTGAAAAAACTGATAAAAACGTTTTTCTTAATAGTTGACAGAATAAAATAACAACTACTTATGTATTTTTTTCCACATGAATTTTATTTGACCAGAAACCGGGTTTCGTCGTATCCGACATCACCATTCTAATGATGTCCGGTAGCTGGTTAAATAAAATTCATGTGAAAAAAATTACCTAGTTGTTTTTTTATTCTATAAAATGCAGTTCCACCAAGAAATGTCAGTACAAAACTTAAAACTTTATAGTTAACAACAACAAATTCATTTCTGTTACGAAATGAAATCACTGTCTATCAATAATAATTTAGTTTGCATTTTAAAATTAAACTCTGACAGTTTTGCAGAAGTAGTTTAAACATAGATAGTTTTGTAACTGCAATATAATACAACTGTATTCAATCAACATAGGCAGTTTTGAAACAGTTTCATGTTAAAATTTCTATCCCATCTACTCTTAACAAATTACGATTAAAATCCATTATTAAACTCTTATAAAGTCTCTTCACTATCAGTTTCTTCTACAGTATTTTCATTTTGTTATTCTTGTAAAAATAATCATTTAGAGGCATTAAATTTAAAGTGCCAAGATTCAGGTAACTTAAATACGTTTTTGTAGCTCGATTTCCAAGATTTGCAGGTTTTTTTTGTCACTACTCAACTTAGTTAGTTTATGGTAACTTGGAGATTTTTAAAAGTATACTGTCTATCGGCATAGCGAGTTTTGCTAAAATATTGATGTTTTATTTATTTTTTCTTATTTAACGAATTTTGGCAGATAATGTTAAACATAGACGTAAATATTTTAAATATTCTACACATTGCCGCCATTATCTAAAAACCTTTTTTTTTAACATGACATGGTTTGCTAGTGGACTATTCATTTGTAATATACTTTTAGCTTAAATAATACCCGAGACTGAGGTTTGTATCGGCAAACCTCGTTTGTATAATTCTTAGCTTAGCAGACTGTGTTGAGAGTAATAAATTATCTGTATGTAATTCAATTGACTCCATTAAAATGATAGATGTTCTTATCTTATAGAGTGGAGGGGAAATTATGAACTCAATACTCAATAATCATGCCTGATATATTATGTTTTATCGCCTAAGCAAAATAAATATTGAGAATAATGCCTTCATTTTTGTGTAATAACTAGCCGTATCCAGCCGCGCGTTGCTATGGCTCAGTATGATTTAATGGGAAGGAAAGCTCATATTTCTTATATGTATAATTTCACAATGCTTGTGGGGATACGAGTATAATATTAAAGTAGCTGTAAAGAAACACGCTGTCTGCTTTGAGCAATGTTCAGTATTGAATGTATAGTTGTTCCATTAATGTTGTATTGTGAAAATAACAATATAAACATATTTATTTATTTAGATGTGTGTTTTATATTTGTGCATTGTTCGCATGTATGTACGCTTTTCATAACATATCAGTTTACACCTAAACTGTTTCCTTAACATATAGACACATAATATTACGTTTCTTTCTATTACAAATAATACTTACTCTATTTGCTTTGCTGTCTTACTTTTCATAGTTTTATATATATTATCCTCTTCTTAATTTCGTTATTTTCTTATTTTATCTTATTATTTACTTCGTTTTTTACCTTAACCATTGTATATTCTTAGTTTTCTTACTTTATAAAAAGTATTTATTTTATTTTCCCTATTTTCTAACTTTAATATCTTAGAACTATTTCCATGTATTTGTAAAAATTGGCCTTTGGCCGTGAAAATAATAACATAATTATCAATAAAATTGATTCACAAAAAAAAAACAAATCATTTCCGTGGCTTGTACCCCATCGAGGTAGCTTTAACAAGTTCATACGATTGCGGATATGTTACCTCAAGTACGTTAACTTCTTTTTATACCTAATAATTACTCTCCATGTCTTTTTCCATGGAGCAGTAATGTACTTCATATTAAATTCTGCACCTGCGTCGTCCGTGTAATATTAAGTAGGTAAATACTAGTAATATTATCAGTAGGTTAACTTTTGTCTTAAAAGACAAAATATTTGAGACATCACATAAAATACTATAAAAATTTGAAAACTAAGATTGTTGTTGATAAAAAGGGTGCCAGCGATAAAACAATTCGCTTTTCCGAAAAAACAAACATTGCTCTTTTTCAATGTCTTTCAAGATATAATTGAAAGACATTGAAAATAAAGAAAAACTTGATTTATTATAATCGAATTCCCAGAAAAGTAATAACAGGATACAAATATCATTTTGTGACATCGACCGTTTGGTAAGAAAATTAAGTTTTCTTCAAGGGACGTCTTTCTCAACTTGTAGCGTTGGTATTTCGGATGAGGTATCAATATTTTGACCTCTGTATCGAGTTTAGTAGGCAGAGAAAGGAACCAGCGGGGGTGGCGGTGAGCGGGCGGTGGGAAGGGGGGCAGGGCAGGGGGTGATAAAAGCTACCCTAAGATATCAGAGATTCCCTTATTGATTCGTCTAACACCTCCTCCTACGGTTTGGGTTACACAAATATTCCTTTCAGGTTTGCTCGCCACCGAGGCGGGCATTTTGACTCCTGCAATGATAATATTGCCATACATTGATACACAGAAATCTTAGCTTTTATAAATATATATATATATATATATATATATATATATATATATATATATATATATATATATATATATATATATATATATATATATATATATATATATATATAAATATATATATATATACATATTTATATATATATATATATATATATATATATATATATATATATATATATATATATATATTGTATATATATATATATATATATATATATATATATATATATATATATATATATATATATATACATATCTAAAGCCAAACTCGGTTATTACGAGCACGGTTGTAGCGAGATCTCGGGTACAACGAGGAAACATTCATTGACATTTTGGTTTCGGATTTTCTCCATACATTTATTATTTATTCACGGTTATGACGAGCAACTTCTCGGCTATAGCGAGCAAAAAAGATTGCATTTTATTCAATGTAATTTTGTAAATATTTAAATGTTTTAAAACATTTTCGACCTTATGCAATAAAATCTTTTTACCGGGAAATTAGACCGTTGCCGCCGGGATCGTATTATGTTTATGACTCTTAGTTCTAAATTCGTGTTGTCACCTACAAAAACAAAGTTTTCACTCATATGGGTTTGAATCGCATGTAGCAAATTGCAAGCTGTGTCATGTCTGTAAGGACCTACTTTATTATAACAACTAACCTTTTTTACAGTTTTTGAACGTCATACTTGTTTCGAGGATTTTTACGATAGTTTCTATATTTTGTGGTTTTGCACTAAAGCAGCACAGGATTTTCCATTTTTTTAGGAAAACTAGATAGACAGAAAAATATGATATGTGTGTAATGGGTGAATTGTATGAATTTTGTTTCAATTGCTACATATGATTAGTATGTTTTACTTCATGTGACAGGTATGTTTTAAAAAAACACATATTCTCGGATATGACGAGGAACGGTTCAGTTCAATAAATTCAGTCGGGCCCTTCATCTTCGTCATAACCGAGTTTTACTTTATAAAAATATATGTGTATGTGTTTATGTATAATTATTGTTAACTAATTTTGGACACATTTAATGTACCCGTATGAATATAACCATGCGTCACTAACGGACTGGATAGTCGATTTAAAAATATAATAATAATAATAATAAAACCCTTATCCGCACCCCAATGGTGCATAGGGCACTGCTTCATATAAACGCAGTGTTATCTTGATCATGAAGAAAAGATGACCAGCCTTCCGCTTCAGGTACCAGTCCAGGGTAATATTGAATAAATATTATAGTGAAAAAATCATTAATATTTATTTGTCCCCCCCTGGGAATCGAACCCGGGACCTCCAAAACGGTAGCCAAGCGTGCTGACCATTACACTACGGAGGCGGACTATATAATATAAAAATATAAACTTATTTATTATTATTTATATGAATTAAAACACGGTTTATAATGTAATTAATTTCTTAATTATTTATTATTTTTTAGGTCAAACCAGGAAACTAGATTAGTTTCGTAAACAAAGCTAACTCGCTTAGTGATAGAATGAAATTCACGACGGAGAAAGAATTAAATTAGACGATAAATGAATTAGATGTGACAAATACTTAAGTCTTAATTATAAACTTCATTAAAACAAATGGACAAAAGAACTAATATTTAAGATATTTAGATTTCAAGGTTTTGTTAAAAATCATACATAGCTTGGTTTAAAATTAATTAAAAACTTTAACGAATCAGTAAAATTATTACAGATGGTGCTACCATTATTTAATGAAAATTAGTTTTTTTTTAAATTGGACATAGTTGAAAGCAATTTAGGATAAGTTGCCTGTGCCTGCTAAAATCAATACTAAAAAATGTGATTATTTCAGATTTAAATATAATTTTCTATTAATTATTTCTCACTTCATAAAAGACAAAAAAAGTTTTTTTTAATGAGATTTGGCAATACAGAGTGGCATAAAATTTAGCACCCTATAAACAATTTTTTTTATTTAGGAAAAAAGTTATTCAAAAACAAAATTGGATCAAAAATTTTGCACCGCCTTCAATTTTTTTTATATACTACAACTTTTAAATTCACAAACGTTAAATATGATTGACGTACGACGCCATTTGCAAAATTTATATCATTTTCCGATAGGATGATTAATATTGCGCCACCCTGTAATTTTTCTCATACAAATTTATATTTTTCATCAAATTATTTTGTATCTAGTTAAAAACAAAAAACGTTTAATATTTTGTAAAAATACCTAGTTACACAAGGATTCGCAGTTTATTTTGTGAAAATAACCAAAGAGCGCGAAACGTAATTTGAAAAGAACGAATAAAATTTCAATTGAAATATAAGTTATGAATGAATTCAGAAGGAAAAGAAAAACATCTTTCTTTTAAATTTAAATTGAAATTCCAGTAAGTAGATGAAATTTCGAACAGGAATGCGCGTCGCCTTCATTGTTTATTTAAATGACTTTCAGGAGAGTAAAACCTTTGGCGAGCAGCTTTTGAGACATTAAAAAATATATAAAGTCATGAGATGTAAAACAAAATAGCATCACTTTTTAAAACACCTATTCCCATACAAATGGTGCATATGGCACCGCCTTGGATCAAACTTGATCTCTAATCGAATAACTGCAAAGTAATCAGTCCCCCTCCCCAAATTCATAGATTGGAGTAAAATACATGTAATAGGATAAGAAAGGAAGGTAGAAAAAGCAGAATCTTAGTTATGGCTAGAGCACCCAGGGTCGCATACCTCTCTGCCTACCCCTGCCGGGAAACGGTACATGTAGTAGAAGTAGTTCATTCATTCATTCATTCAAAACTTTTTCCATACCCGATGGTGCATAGGGCATTGCATCGTATTAACGCAGTGTTATCTTGATCATAAACACATGAAGGAAAGGTGATTAGCCTTCCGCTTCAGATACCAGGGTTATATTGAATAAACATTACGGTGAAAAATCTTTTATTTTTATTTGAACCCCCTCTGAAAATCGAACCCGAGACCTCCAGTACGGTAGCCGAGCGTACTGACTATTCCACTACGGAGACGGAGTATGTAGCGAAATAAAGTATTTTAAATTTCTAAAAAATAAGGCATTTCGTTTTCCATCACCAGACGGATACTTAAAATCAGTTCTTTAAATCACTTTATTGCGTTTTTAATATCTACGGACATCACAAACTACAACAAAATCTTTAGCGTTCATTGTTAAATATGTTTATACCATTTTGTATACATGTAGTAACGTCGGAACGTTGCGCAGTCGACTGTTTGGATTTCTATCAAGAATTTATCGTTTTGTTAGAAAAAAAAAATATTTCCACAATAAAAAAACCTTTTTTTCTTTGTATATGTATTTGCAATTTATAGTGCATGCTTTCGCAGTGCGGTAAAAATACAGTCTGTTTTTAGAATAGTTTGTACCCTATTCGAGTAACATATATTATAATTTATATACGAGAACTAAGGTGTTTTTTTCCACTTGAACGAGTTACTCCAGAATTGAAATTTAAACAATGATTTTCACGAATGAAAATTTATTTCATTAATTAAATTATTTATGCTTTTTGGACGGTCGGAATGTGGAAGAATAAAATGATAAGAAAGAAATCATATAAATAGGAATCAAAGTGTAGAAAACAGAATGTAACGCCTCAGCTTGAATGTCGATATAAACCTATTACTTCACAATTAAGACTTCTTCCTTTTTCTAACCCTTATCCATACCCTATGGTGCATAGGACATTGTATCGTTTATAAGCACTGTTATTTTAATAATGAAATATATGGATGAAAGATGAATCGCAGATAACTGTGTCGCAAAGAATGAGCAAAAAAAAGCTTTTGTGCGACCCATCATGACATGGA
Organism: Brachycentrus maculatus; assembly: GCF_059751285.1. Taxonomy (NCBI): domain Eukaryota; kingdom Metazoa; phylum Arthropoda; class Insecta; order Trichoptera; family Brachycentridae; genus Brachycentrus; species Brachycentrus maculatus. Next base: position 2,039,598 of record NW_028280778.1, read on the forward strand.
ATCGAACACAGAGCGGACACCGCAGTAACAGAAAATGCGCTAAGAGTGTCAGAAATGAAGATTCTAAGGAGCATATCTGGCAAGAATTTACGAGATAGAATAAGAAACACCAGGAAAACAGAAATATACAAGATCGAAGACGTCGTTAGATGGGGAAGACAACGAAGAACACAATGGTTTGCGCATGTGAGGAGAATGGAACCATCTAGGTCTTTCTCTTTCCTTCCTGTTATGTTTAATGTTATTCATCCCTGTAGCTGACGATTTAAGAAATAAGACTTATACACACCCTTACTATACACGAAAATTGTTCGAAATCTGTTGATCTTAAAAAAATTCAACAACTGCCTTTAATGGTGGAGACTGACCGGAGCATTTCATCGTAACGTAACACGTTACGATGCGAGCATTCAGGCAGTCAGTACACCGAGCCGAGCGCTCCATCCATAGTTTCGGATGCTCGCTGATGCTCTCCGCGAGCGATGTTATGACGTTATGTTTCGACGAAATACTCCAGTCAGTCTCCACCTTAAGATTTTGCGTTCATTGTTTTAGTATCGCACATATTACTTACAATATTATACTCAGACGTTTGATTCTTTAAAAAACGATGGGTAGAAGAGATGAGAAGTGAATTATTTCAAATATTTAAGCTAGTTTAAATATATCCTCTATATGACTCTTTGGTGAAAACAAACATACACACAATTCAAGGGATAACATCAAATATCCTTCTTCAATTGTCCCAAATACCAAATTATTCCTTTGAATATCTATTAGAAGTGCGTGCTTTATGTGTTACGGCCGGGATTTCTAAAGCATTAATCTTAAGATACCATCGGCATAACGTAACATAAGACGGCTGCTTCTGATCGTACAATAAAGATAATCTGAGCTAGACTCCTTCATTCAATATAATACTCTTGAAGCATTGTTTATTGAAACAGTTCATAATACAAACTATGATGAACTATATTATTCTTAAATCCTAGATTTATTCTAAAGGGTTGTTATTCAGTATTTAGTACAGTATGTTCTCTCTCTAACCCTTGTCTGAACCCAATGCGATCTCGTAGACGAATGTGCGGCAAAACAATGTATGATAGATGTTCAAATGGTGATAAGGAAAAAATGCAAGGCTGAGATAAGCATTATCGATACAAGTAAGAAAGGTCGATTGAGTGAAGAAAGAAAAGTATAATGAATTTATTAGGCGAATATTGTTTGTAATAGAAGCAGAAAAAGACCAAGAAAAACTTGGCATAATGAAGTTTTTCAAACACTTGAACGTAGTCAAGTCAGGAGTCGGAATAATTGATGGGTATGTATACTTATTGAATATTACCCTGGACTGGTGCCTGAAGCGGAGGGCTAATCACCTTTCCTTCGTGTGTTTAAATATCAAGATAACACTACGTTTGTATGATGCGGTACCCTATGCATCATCGGATGCGGATAAGGGTTTGAAGATGTATGAGGAGATTCGTGAATATGGAAAAGGAGAAAATTGTTTGAAAGACAGATTGGTATGGCATTTTTTCTCTCTGTCTTCCCCTGCGGAGTAAAGGTTAGTTTAGTAATGTTAAATGTTACGCATTTCTCGTTAAATATCTTCAATAAATAAAACAATTTAAAATTCATTTTGTGTCCATCATTATGTAAATAATACGAAAGAGAAAAGGCGTGGAAGAAATCGAGTATAAATATTGAACTCCTAGTTCTTTAATCTCTCGTGTTTCAATTATTATCTATCCGGAAAATTGCCTCTTGGAACAAGATAATAAATATCGTTATATTGAAAATAAATAATGAACAAAATAAAAGTTAAACACGTATTGTGTAATTTACTACCTTTTATTACAGGCATTGTTTTCCTGACATGAAGTAACTATATTTTGTTTTAATGCCAATATTTAATGTCCATATTTCGTTTTAATGCCAATATTTAATGTCTATATTTCATTTAAATGCCAATATTTTATGAACATGTCTATACGTAAATGTATTTATCACAACTTAACAGGCGACATTCGTCTTCATTTGTTATCTAAACACTAACCTAACAATGTAAACGTTTAAATCTTCGGAAGCATACTAATATTAAACTTATTTTGGCAGAGATTTTTATCAAGATTTGATATATCACAAAGACAAAACAATTTATTTCGGGAAGCGAATATGAAAATCTCTATACAAAACCGAAGAATAATGCCATTTACTTCGCAAGAATCTCGCTAGATGTCGTTTTAAACTTGAATGTGAATGAGCTTTCGTATATTGTATCTTATACATGAATATAATCTTTTGAAAAATGGTATGTGTATGGAATGTGGGTTTGTTGGTGACACATTGGTGACAATAACATAGCCGCCATCGCGAGCATACCCTCATAAGTCTTGATTTGTCTCTTCTAGAAACCAGCCACTCACTGAGAGGTACCTAGTAATTCTTATTTATGATAAATCAAAGTACTAGCGAGTTATTTCTGGTTATCTTACACCAACTTGGTACATAATAGTATGGATGTTCAAAAACAAAGTGATCGACCCGTCCCTCCCTTATAGATTATAAACACCTTAAATGCCTAAAAATTTCTCTTTCTTATAAAATTGATTAGTCTTTGTATATATTACCTTAAAAATAAAAATAAAATAAATAAATAATGTAATGTACACGCATATGAAAGACTATCTGGTATTTTGAATTTAATCGCAAACTGGTAACGCCATTTCGAGAATTAACGAAACACAGATACAGTGCGAATTGACAACCTGGTGACTTTACAAAAAAGACGCTATGCTTTGAGCCACCACGGTTACTTGTAAAAAAATATAACAAAAACACGGGAGGTGTGACCTATGATAGAGATAGACTGGTTCCCGCCACTTTGATCTGTGACTAAAAGCCGTCAATGGAACGGATCACCTCAAAAAGCTCAAGGAAAACTTTAAAAAAAATAGCTAGACATTCGTTAGATATTCACCCATATAAAGTCCACATAATAATTGGCAGTAGCAGGCTGATATGTGCTCTAATTTAAACCCTTATTTGCACGTTATGGTAAATAGGTCACAACAGCGTATCGGCGCAGTATCATTCGAATCAAAAATTGCGTGAGGTCAAGGTAACCAGTTTTCCGATCCATGTACCAGTCCAGGGTGGTATTGCATCAAAGCCATTAATCATAATTGCATTTATTTCAAAATAATTCAAAGTTTTAAACAATAAATCACAGAAATTTCAATGATAAAATTTAATTTCTGTATTTAATTTCACGCTATTTACTCAGGGAATTGGGAAAATATTTTATGTTATGTTAAACGTAACAAATTGTGAGAGTTTCCCTACGGAGTCAATTTACTTTGGTCCAAATATAGATAAACTAACAGAATTCAATAGGGTTGCAATCAAATAATGGAGAAAGTTCACGACTGCTTCAGACTTCGCGACATGTCTTCCCAAATATGGAAACTCAGGGGGATAAAAGAAAATAGTCATAAAATACTTACTGATTTCATAAATAAGAACATTTTTTTGGTAAACACAGATAAAAATAATTTTCGGGATAGATTATTTTAAAAGAATACCAAATTTTTGAGATAGGTTCAATATCTTAGATCCATTGAAAAACAACTTGTAGAATTAGGGTTGATAATTTTATTGAGGATGACATTTCCGAATTGATTGAAATATATTGAGTTTGTACATACATCAGGTGTTGTGTAGACGACTCTCGAAGCTAGAGACGCTCAAGACGCTCGACTCCGAAAGTGGCGTCACGGGTTCAATTCTCGTCAGTTGAAAAGTAGATTCAAGATTTTTTAATTGATCTGGGTGTGTGTTATATATTTTTCTCATTAACTTTCCCTATATTTACTATCCTGTCCACAGACAAGACTCTAAAAGTAGAGCCTTTGCGGGTTATTCCTTAAACAAAAACTACTTTATAATTGATATTTGATGTCAAATTGCCTTTTAAAGGAATAAAATTTGTATATTCTTAGACATATGAAATTTTTCTACTTACACACACATTCATACATGCAAATATACATTTATACATATATATATATATATATATATATATATATATATATATATATATATATATATATATATATATATATATATATATATATATATATATATATATATATATATATATATATATATATATATATATATATATATATATATATATATATATATATATATATATATATATATATATATATATATATATATATATATATTTCAAATTTTAGTTGAATAAATTATAATTACGTGTACTAATAAAACGTTTCAGGCACGTCTCGAAACAATAAAGAAACACGATTTCAAAGACCGTAATCACTCGCTTAAAAAGTTTTTTATACCAGCAGAATGATGGTCATTATTTATGATAAATGTATCCAAGTTTAAACGAGCCATTCTTATAAGAATGAGCGTTTCCATGGGGAATCAAGAAGTTAGCAAAGTGGTTCAAAGCTTAAAGCTATTTTATTGAGAAAACAGGAAGTAATTGCCCTGTCCATTTTCATTTAGAGCCATTATTTTCTGTGGCTTAGTTATGGTGTAATGGCTATTTGCTGCTTCCACAAGCGTGTATCTGTTAATAAAAATGTATTAATGTTTATTTTACTACATTTAATAAATGAATGATGTTAGCAGGGTATATATTGGGTGCTTTTAAAATTTTGAAAAAAGGGTTAAATACATTCCCAATTTATCATCACGTTCTGAAAGCACATACTATTTAAAAGAAAAATTAATATAAACGAGTTACTAGTAATCAAGTTTATTTATAAAAATGACTTTTTTCGCTAGGTGTTGGAGTTTAATTTTGAATGTGAAACATTTTCGCGCAATTAAGTCTCTTAAAGATTATTTATTAAAATTAAAAAAATATTATAGTTATTTTTATTTAGATAAAATACTTTGTTTAGTTATTTTATATACGTCAATTAAATAACTGCATTTTTAATAACACTCTCATTATCATTCATCGTTCACTCTATCGTGTGATACCACTATATATTATTTTTTAAAATTATTTTGGGGATGATTTTATGAATCTTCAGTTAAGTGTATTATAACCATATTCAAGTAAAACCCTTACAATAAGAAAAGCGATTTCCCAGCGTCAACCGAACCGATAGTGACTCAAAAGCTCGTACAGATGTCTCTGGTACTAACAAGTCCCTTTGCGTTCGGGAAATGTTTGCACTTTCGAGCATTGTGTAAACTATTGATCAGGAAGTGAAATTTTCAGACATGTTCAATAGGGGATGAAGGTAGTGACAATTTGAACTGTGACAATTCCCTGCTAGAATATTGACAAATCCCTCGTTCTACACAGTAGATGTTCATTCAGTGCACCATCGACGCTAATATGCTTCGATTAGCCCGGTTTTCCTCCACCCAGTCTAGTAATGGGCCGACATCCAATTAAACCGCTCGCACTGGCGTCACTTCGGACAGAATGTGCGAGGAATATAATAACCTAGATTTAGGATTTAACATTATCCGCATATGTAAATATGTAGATTAACATAGAAAAGAAAATGTATATTTTATCATGTATTCATATGATTATATAAGTATATATATATATATATATATATATATATATATATATATATATATATATATATATATATATATATATATATATATATATATATATATATATATATATATATATATATATATAATATATATATATATATATATATATATATACATATATATATATATATATATATATATATATATATATATATATATATATATATATATATATATATATATATATATATGTATATTTATATATAAATAAATATATATATTTATATATATATATATATATATATATATATATATATATATATATATATATATATATATATATATATATATATATATAAATATATATAGTACAAATTTGAAAAATAAGTTGATGCAGGTAGAAACTATGTACACAAAGTACAAAAGTTATTTTTCAATTTTAAAGTGTTTAAAAGAAAACCAACAGTCAGTTTTGAGAGAAACGATATATTTATATAAACGATAAAAGAAAACATAAAATGTCGTTTCTTTGTTTTTCGTGGCAGCACATGTACGATTATTGAGTCTAATGTGATAAATGAATTTTTATAATTTTTAACTTGTAACAGTAACTTCAGAATGAAAGTTTTATTATATGTGTGACTTATTTTCTGAACGTGACGTTTTCGAATAAATATTTTAAATTCTTATTTTCTTTAATTTTTGTAATTATGAAAAATATTTTTACGTACTTTTACTTCAAGTGGCTCATATACATCACGTCCAAATTACATAAGCTCGTATGATCACATACATTGAACCCCGAGAGCATAGCAATTACTGCTCCTCTCCTCTTCCTAGATTGTATTCCTCCTCAATCCCCCCGTCATTACAAAGAAACTGGAGCACAGGACTGATCACCAAGTAATTAACGGCCGAGTTGACATATGCGATGTCTTTTGTATCATATGAATTCAAATAGGGTCCAAAAATATAACAATGCATTCTGTTGTTATACAAAACATGTACAACTGTATAAAAATAACCATTTATTCACTGTAGTAACCTCTTCGTAATATTGTAATTCCACGAAAATTATTCTACGCTGTACGCAGAAATATGCCCACAAGGTAAAGAGTTAAATTTATTTTCATGCTCTCAGTGTTTCCCACTTCTGACTTTATATCCATTATTGAACAACCATATTGGTAAGCACCCTTGAGGTAGTATTTTATGAAAAAGACAATTTATAAATTATCCAAAATTATTTTTACTGTATTATAACCTAATTTTGAATAGTTTCGAAGTACATTTGACTACCATTTTAATCAGAACTGAAACTTTTATTATGACTGAGATTCTATCTAATTATTTCTCATTCTTACATCATCTTTATTCCATTAAACATATTCCATCCTATATCCATATTGCCTTTATATAAAATACTCTATTATATTTCATAATTCTTAATTCAAAACTACTCCCAAAAAGATGTGGTGCGAGTAAAAAGGTTAAGTCACTAACTAAAAAACAATTTAACAAAGAATTGATATAAATATCAACAATTAAGAAGGTATTTGTATAAACTTTCCAACTGATTTATTTTTTAAAGTACTCGATTGTTTTTATTATATGTACGATTTTTTTAAACGAAAATATATGCTACCATATTACAGTTGGTGATAGACGACTGATGTCTGTTACTGACTCAATGTAAATCTGGTATAAGATTTAGCTTTTAGAACTGAGATAAGAACACCGTTTTAGAGTGGAAAAGTGTTATAAATTTAAGAAGGAATATTTTTTTGTATCATCCATATGTACGACAGAATGAACAATTGAAAATAAATCCAAACTACACCTCTGTCATCCTGTCATGGCAATTCCCTCGGTTACCATAAAAAAGACAGGATATGCGTGAGGATCCAAAACATTTAACAGGACCCTCCCTTTCGCTTCTTTCTAAATCCCTCATGCTTGTTTCTCCTTGTCAGATAAATAAAGATAAATTGTTCCTCAGCTGGTACAGAAAGAACCCCTACCAGTTTTGTGTTAACAATTCGTGGGACTATGGTATTATAGGTTCATTTGTATGCTTTACGCATAAAAAAAGCTTTATCTGCAATCAGTAGGACTCGCATATATTCACAGCCGATCCCTTTCAATGAGTCTTTTGTTTTATTAAGGGTAATTATGACTTGTGTTTCAAAAACAATGAAGAAATTTCGGACGATCAAAAAGTTTTGTTCTTTGTGTTTTGATGAATGATAGAAAACTCTTTACAGAACTTTGGATCGACTGCTTTAAGTTTATCATTCGTGATTCATAATAATCTACAACATCTTCTTGTACATATTATCTTACCTATGTTTATAAAGGAATTATAATATATCAAAATATATATATATATATACATATATATATATATATATATATATATATATATATATATATATATATATATATATATATATATATATATATATATATATATATATTTAAATATATATTTATATATATATATATATATATATATATATATATATATATATATATATATATATTTATTTATATATATATATATATATATATATATATATATATATATATATATATATATATATATATATATATATATATATATATATATATATATATATATATATATATATATATAAGTATATATATATATAATATATATATATATATATATATATATATATATATATATATATATATATATATATATATATATATATATATATATATATACATATATATATATCCATATATACATTTTTTTCATTCAATTAATTCTTTGATGTATAAACGGTGTTTAAAAATTGATGAGGAATACATTAAACCACTGGTTACAATAGGTTTTAAGAAATAGTGTTATTTACTACGTAAAACTTAAATTGAAAATTTTAAAAATACTAAGTGGAAAAACCTAGACGTTTGAACGAGTAATTGAGCACAAAAAAAATATGTACAAAAATAATTATATATCCCTGCTACTTAAGACAGTAGTTTATGTTGAAGGATCTAAGAACAGAATTTCTTAATTTTATGATTGAAAAATTTATTTTCATATTTATTAAATAATTTAAAAATATATTAACACAGTTTTACTTACCACCAAATGGACTGTAAACGAAATGACAAATCACTTAAACTTTTGAAAAGCTTCCTTTTATGGGGGTTGATTTATATTAAACAGAGTTTGCGGAGTCACATTATATAAATTACTTCTATCACGCTCTTTGTAATAATAATAATTCTACCCAAGACTGTCATATTTTATTTCGGGCGTATTATTATTTAAACTGAAAAACCAGAGCGAACCTTTAGAGACGGAATATATCTTCGGCCTCCTATGAGCTTGGGACCTCCCAAAGTTTATATAGCCTGACATACCTAAGAATAATTATGTCCAACTTTAAAAGTAACATGACTTTTACAACGATGTTGTTAAACTTTTCACCGCAATTAATTTATTGCCATGATATAAATACATCGTGATTGAATTGGTATGTTTGAAATCAATGGTTAGAATTTTAGAAATAAATACGTCATCATTAAAATTTAATATATTTATGGTGTATTTTATACTTTTAATTTTGCTGTATTTTGATGAGTGAAAAGTACTTTAATATATAGGTATGAAAAAATAATTAAACAGTAATTTTGGCGTAAATTATTGGATTTTTGCAATCTTAAATTTTTAATGTATATTATATAAAAAATACTTTTAAATTAAATAAGTTTAGATAAAATTCAATTGTGAAAACAAAATATTGATACACTCCTTAATTTTATCAAACATTATACAAATTTTTGTTATCAATGTATAGATGGCGTTTTTCTTCTTTTACATTGCAAAAATACACTAAAATTAAATTAATATAGACAAAGACAAAACTGTGTTTATATATTTAGCTTATTTTCAAATATTATTATATAGTATAACTATCAGTTTTGAAGTAAATATACAGATGGTATATTTTTTTAATTCTTGCTTTAAAAATACTTTAAATAAAATTGAATGAGTATATCCATAAAATTCAAAAACCCAAAAAGTAAAATCAGAATTATATAAAATATGTAGCATTTTGGATACATTACTTTTTGTCCTCTCAAACAACTCTCGCAAACTCTTTGTGACTCGTATTACGACTAATATTACGAAAATTTGTATATTATAACATGTTATTTCTTCGTTTACTCCTAACTCTTATCTGCACTTAATAGTGCATCGGGCACTGCATCACATCGACGCAGTGTTACATTGGTCGCTAATTTTTCTGCCCTTCAGACACCAATACTGATTTTAAAACGGTATTATGTAAAAAATCACTTATTAATTAAGACTTCCTGGGAATGGATCCCGAGACCTCCAGCATGGTAGCCAAAAGCTTCAACTATTCTACTACATTCTGAGGCGTACAATTTAACTTATAAGTAAAAATAAGTAATAAGCAAGTAAAATATATTTAAAAAATAATAATACCTTTTCAATTAACACGCATTTAAACAAAAACGAACAAAAGGTACTTGGCAAAAAGAAAATTAATTAGAAAAATCTTACAAAGGATAATAGTTTGGCATTTATGGAATTTTTAAAGAAATTTAGATTAAAATAATATTTTATATTGACCGATTCGTTGTATATCAATCTAATGACGGAAAAAGTATTTTGATTAAATTCTTTCATTAATGTTCACATTTTTTAATTTATTAAACAATTTTATTGTCTCCGAACATTTGATTACTCTCAATTTTTTCTGAAAAATATCTTCTAACCACCCATTACACAAGCTAATGGTGTTTTTTTCTTTTCTCGAAGACTCGTATAATTCTTCACTTCCACTCGGGGAAAACCTTTTTCTAAAGAGGCTAATCAGAGTCCAGAAATAATCCTACCAACTCCATGGGGTTGACCCTTAATATCTTAATTCGAGAAATGTTGAGATATCGATATAAAAATCGTAACATAAAAAGCTTTGCTTTAAGTGGGGTAAAATTATAGTATGGGAATAAAAACTTGGACAAAAATAACATTTTGTGAATGTGAAAGTATTTATAAAAATTAATTTACATAAGATGGACAAATAAAAAAAATCAAGATTGTAAGGCTAAGATAAGCATTATCGATTAACAAGATTTTGAGTGTGTCCAAATACACACTCAAAATGTAGTGAATAAATTACCTGGTCAAATTATAAGCTTAAATAATAAAAATGAAAATTATATTTTCTGGCGTTTCTCATGTGTGTGATTATAATCCAGGATTCGGACCTCACATGCTAATAAAAGAGTTTTTGCTCAATAAAAAGCTTCTTTTTATCACCAATAGGTCTCTAGTAAAGTTCTAGTGATTCAAGAACAATGTTTCAAAATTGGTTCATATTTATAGAGCTTCTAAGAATTTGAGTAGTGTGGTTGTCAATAATGGGTAGAATTGGTTAATGTTACACGTGTGTAAAGTAATCACTTGAACCAGCCTATGACGGTCGTAAGCTCCTTAAATGCTCAAACTTCCATATTCTTCTTCATCTTTGATGAGATGTCAAAAAATAATATTATCGATTAAGAAAAGTGTTTTGAGATAGTTTGGACATCGTGAAACGCATGAGTGAAAAATATAGAAACAAATTAACGAGGCGAATGATTTTGATAATAAGAGCATAGGAAACCCGAAGAAAACTTGGTAAGATCAAGTTTTCCAATCCTTGAAGTGGTCAAGTCAGAAATCTGAATAATCTCTATAATAGGAAAGAGGAAAACGAATTTTATAATTTTTTCCGCCTTAAAGGCGAACGTATTTTGTAATAGCACCAGAGGAAGACCGAAAAAAACTTGGAATCATCGAGTAAATCAAATAATTAGATAAAAGTGGTCAGGTCAAGAGTCGGTGTAATGGGCGGGTATGTATGAGGAGATGGGTGAATGTGGAAGAGGCAAATATTGTTTGCAAAAGAATAATGGTATGGTGTTTTATTCTTTCTGCCTCCCCCTGCGGAAAAGCGGCGAGATTAAATCTTTTTAGAAAAATGTGTGAATAAACATACATACGCTTTTTTAACATAAAGAAATGAAATACTATTAGCAAATTGCAAAATACTTAATTCATTTCTTACTTTTGAAAATACGTATTTAAAAAAATATATTTTAGATTTTGGGAGAAATAAGGAAAAAAGTTATTAAAGACTCTCGCTATCTTTCTATAAGAAATCATTCAACTCAAAGTTTCTGACAACAATGTTCAGTATTTCCAAGTCAAACAGATAAAAGAATGAGCGTAGAAGTCGTTTGTTATGAAAAAACCCGTAAAAACAGAGAAATTGTTTTTGCGACAAAACGGAAAGCGAACAAATCTAAAAGCTTTTTTGTGTTTGTCACGGAAAGGACACACTGATTTTAATGTTCGAATATAAAAATTGAAAACACTTGGTTTACAATTCAGCATCAAGAAAAATATTGGAGCCTTAATATTTTCTTAAATATTTTGAATAAATATGTGTAAATAAATATGTAATTGTCCGCCTCCGTGGTGTAATGGTCAGCGTGTTTAGCTACCGTGCTGGAAGTCCCGGGTTTGATTCCCAGGGGGGGTAAAAATAAATATTAGTGATTTTACACTGTAATATTTATTAAATATTACCCTGGATTGGTTCCTGATGCGCAAAAGTGATCACCTTGCCTTCGTGTAAGTAATGATCAAGATAACACTGCATCAATTCGATGCAGTGCCCTATGCACCATTGGGTGCTGATAAGGGTTATAAGTAAATAAACGTTGGCTAGAAGCTATTTTTTTCAGTCTAATATTTTTTCAATATAACCCTGGTCTGGTACCTGAAACGGAAGGTTAATCACGTTTAATTTATATGTTAACGATCAAGATAATATTGCGTTTATATAATGTAGTGCCCTATGAGGGTTTGAAATATAATGAAGAAGTAGCGTCGAGTTATTTTAACCACTTTGGATGTCCTGGATTTTCTGACCCGTATTGGAACCCAATGAATTACAAGGAACTAACCGTATCCAAGGTGTACACATGATCGTTAATTATGTAAATATGTAGTATTTGTGAAGGAATCGCTATATATAGCGATTTCTATAGAAATGGAAATGGAATATGAAAATAGGAATGGGGGAATAACAGTCAAGGCAGACGCATATCTTTCAAGTAAGGATTCGTATATATGGGCAGTGTCAAACTTCAACAAGATAATTAAAAATGAGAGATTAATTAAAATGTGCATTTATTAAATTATCTTTTTTATAAAAGTTTTTTACTGTCGTTTCTTGTTGGAACTGCATTTTATATAATAATAAAATAAAACCCTTATCCGCACCCCAATGGTGCATAAGGCACTGCGTCACATAAACGCAGTGTTATCTTGATCGTTTTGCACATGAAGGAAAGGTGATCAGCCCTCCGCTCAGGTACCAGTCTAGGGTAATATTTAATAAATATCACAGTGAAAAAGATCACTTATATTTATTCACCCCCCTTGGGAATAGAACCCGGGACCTCCAGAACGGTAGCCGAGCGTGCTGACCATTACACTACGGAGGCGGTCAGCATTTTATAGAATATAATAACTACTTTGTAATTTTTTCCACATTAATTTTATTTGACCAGCAACCGGGTTTCATCGTAACCGACATTATCAGACTAGACAAAATTCTATTTTATATACACAATCAACTCCTGCCTTGTTGTGTAAATGACATTTTGTCTAGCCTCACACCAGTCTGATAATGTCGATTACGACGAAACCCGCATGCTGGTCAAATAAAATACATGTGAAAAAATTACATTAGTTCTTATTTCATTCTTTAAATTATCATTGGCTTTAATAATGCTTACTTTCAATTGTACAAAATATAGTTTAACGACGGTCGAGGCACTGTTTAGAGCTACCCAAAACAAGGAAAATTAATTACTCTCAAGTGATAGTCGACGTTAGATGGACATGACATGACACGCACCGATAGTTTTTTATTTTTTTTTATCAATTCATAATGATGCACAAGGCACATGAAATGGTTGAAACGGTTTTATTTACTTATGAAATATTTCTTCTTCTTTTTAGTCGTATTCTCATCTCAGGATCAATACCTATGTACAATTTCAGGTGGATAAGCTTTCTTTATACATTTTTTTCTTAGCATACAGCCAAAGCTCGAGTCAGCTTCACTATATGGCAGTTCCAGCAACCATCGTAAAAATATTACTGACGAAATTTTGAAAATGAAACAAATGATTTATTTTGATCCCACCGGGAAACTAATTGTCACGAAGTAAAATAAATTTAATTATATATTAATTTATATTTCACTTGATACGTTACTATTTCTATTATACTATTTCTTAAAATCTATTTGCTAAGTTTAATTTAAATTACAAATAGATAGATATTACTAGATAGAATTAATGAAACATGTGGTTTTAGTTTATGCAACAAGTTTGCAAAATTTCTTGTGTTTTGACTAATTTCAAATATTCTAAATAATTAAAGGTCTACCTGATTTAATGAGTACTTTTATTAGACTTAAATTTTATTTTATCCCAAATGACCCTTGTTTAAAAAAAATCCATTTCTTTTTCTCGACTATAAAAAAGATTTTTAATTTTGAAATAATAAGAGTTCAATTCCAGATTGTATTTTTGAAGCAGTTTGAAAAATTTAGGTGATTTTGATTGACTCTTCTTGTATCAAACAGATATTGAGATAAAATACCAATTCGACAAGATAACATCACTTGTTTACACTTTTCCGTTTTGTGGGAATTGTTTGTTAATAAATATTGGAGTACATCGCTCAAAGTAGACACAAAGAACATAAAATAAATAACAGTAAAAATAAGATATAAATTGAATTTATAGAGAAAATCAGACCGAGTTTTCAATATTTTTATGTAAACATAACAAGGACAAAAAACGGTAACGACAATAAGTAGAAATTTTCTAAAGATTGATTAATTTTTCCACGTTTAAGATGAAAGTTTTCTCAATTTTTCATAAAAGCATCACATAAATTTCACAATAATTTTTCATGTAATGTGAAAAGGTAAATAACATCAATTCAAAAGTCAAATCCAATTTGAAATGTTTTCATGTACCTTTTTTGATTCTTGACCGAAATTATATGAAATGGTATACTTTTTCTCTGTAAAACATATGTCTAACATGTATGATGCCTATTTGAAAAACTTAGAAAACTGTCGGCACAGTAATAGATTGATGATGCGCACTATAATGTGTAAAGGTTTTTATTTATTTCTTACTATACGTTAAAATATTAATCTATTTAATATTTTTATTAAAACAAAAATATTAATAATTTATGTAAATCAATCTTTATAATAAAATAAGAAAATGAAAATACTAATCATTTTTGAAGAATTGGAACGACACACAAGATTTTACAGTAAAAAAGTATCTACTAATTTTTATGTGTATCATAATATGATATTATGTCATATTATGTTATATTATGGACTATGTCCGCCTGTATAGAGTAGGGGTAAGCGCATTGGAGTATCGTGCTGGAGATCCTAGGTTTGATATCCAGAAGGCTTAAAATAAATATTAGTGATTTTCATTTTAATATTCCAGGACTTGTAGTATCTGAAAAACAGGACTAAGCCCCTTTTTTTGTGCATATAACAATCACGATAACACAGATTCTGTACGTTGCAGAGCCCCATTCATCATTGGGTGTAAAAATGAATTAGAAGAAGAATTATTTTTGTTTATATCATGTGACAAAGGCGGAATTATTTTATATCTAGCTGTTCCTGACCACGCGTTGCTGTGAATCAGTCTATTAAAATGGAAAATG
The DNA here is from genome assembly GCF_059751285.1 of Brachycentrus maculatus. Taxonomy (NCBI): domain Eukaryota; kingdom Metazoa; phylum Arthropoda; class Insecta; order Trichoptera; family Brachycentridae; genus Brachycentrus; species Brachycentrus maculatus. Next base: position 2,055,004 of record NW_028280778.1, read on the forward strand.
AAGAGCTCAGTTTTTTTAATCAGTGAAAAACATGAAGGGATTAAAACTTCTGAACAAACGAATATTTACATTTTTATTTAAATAAATGTAAATGACATCTGTAGGAACAAAAAAAAAATAACCAGATTATGTAAAACGTACCAACCGTAAAATATTGATTGTTTGAAATCATAAACTCATTTATGAAAATTCAAGCATACCTCGCATCCACGAGTGGTTTTTACGAGATAATAAATTTTCCGATCAACCTTAAAAAAACTCGCTCACTGTTATAATCTTATCAAATTACATTTGCTTTGAAAGCTTTTAATCTTACTTACGCTGAGATTATTTTCAAAGATATTTGGTTTCATTATATTAACCTGTCTCATATCATTACGTTCAACATTTTTGGAGGAAACGATCCGCGAAATTTTATTTCATAACAAAAACATGAAGGAAACGTCTTCATATTGAGTAAACAGCAAATACCGACATATGTGTTTCTATGTGACGTTATTGTAATTTTTAATCGCTAACAGAATATATCCTTCATGCCTAAGACTCAATCTAGCGCGGATTGTATTTTATTCAAGGATTTAACTTCATCATAATCACTGTGTGTTTATTGCGAGTAATTATAAACAAATAATAATTGTGATTAGCTAATATATTATAGTAAACCACTTATAAGCTTTAAATTGTAAATAAAAATATCAATATACGTTTTTCGAAATGAACCTCCCTTATAATCAAATTCATAAAAAATCCAATTAGTTTTCTTTCATTTTTATTTACTTTTTACAAGTTTTGTCAAATATATTTCATTATTTTTTTAATTTAAAAAGTATTTCTCCGATGAAACAGAGTGTAATAAAGAAAAATCGAGATGGCGAAGTTACATAAGTTTTGAGAAAGACTTATTAAACTTTGAATGTGTCTTCTTTGTTTTTAAGTTTGTTTAAAGTCTCACTAGTATTTTGCGTCTCATATTAAAAAACAAAATTATATTTTCAACTTATAACACGTTACTTGAGAATAAAAATAAAAATAATATTAAAAAAACTTTGTGACGAATTTTCTGAACACGTGGTTTGCGAAAAGGTTTCGTTATTTACATATATTTGGGGTGAACCGGAATGAACCCTCAGAGATTGTGAGAAGGCTATTTTACTCCATGTCTCCAAAATCACGTGTGTTCTATTATTTACAATATTTATTTTCCCCATTTATATATATATATATATATATATATATATATATATATATATATATATATATATATATATATATATATATATATATATATATATATATATATATATATATATATATATATATATATATATATATATATATATATATATATATATATATATATATATATATATATATATATATATATATATATATATATATATATATATATATATATATATATATATATATATATATATATATATATATATATATATATATATTATATATATATATATATATATATATATATATATATATATATATATATAGGACGACCGAGGAAAACTTGGCACAATCAGGTATGTCAAATACTTGAAAGCGGCCGGGTCAGGAGTCGTAATAATCGTCGGGTATGTATGAGGAGATGCATGAATGTAGAAGAGGCAAAGAATGTTTGCAAAGACAGAGTGGTGTGGCGTTCGATTCTCTCTGCCTACCCCTGCGGGGAAGCGGCGTGATGGTTAGTTATATACATATATATATATATATATATATATATATATATATATATATATATATATATATATATATATATATATATATATATATATATATATATATATATATATATGTATATATTTATATATATATATATATATATATATATATATATATATATATATATATATACATATATATATATATATATATATATATATATATATATATATATATATATATATATATATATATATATATATATATAAATATATATATATATATATATATATATATATATATATATATATATATATATATATATATATATATATATATACATATATATATATATATATATATATATATATATATATATATATATATATATATATATATATATATTTATATATATATATATATATATAAAAGCGTTGTTAGCTTTTTGGTATAATATTATTATATTATATCAGAATTGTCCAGCACTCGATATATGAACGTGTAGGACGTACATTTTAAAAATATTGTCCAATATAATATGCTCATCTTTCATCGCTTATTGCCTTTTTTCATATATTTTAATTTATTTACCAAATAATGTAAAGTTTATGTATTTTTTTCTTGATTACATTTAGCAATATTTAAATGTTTTATTCCTTTATTCCTTTTATGACTGGCAAAAGGATCGTATTTATATTTGAAATAAATGTAATAATGGAGAATCGATAAGTGGTTAAATTTAATAATGGACAATTTATTCGTCTTTTATTAGTTCTTTCTTCTTTTGAAAATCAATATTTTTCAGGAAGTACTCGATTTTCTTTCATTTCACTTCAACATTCGTTAAGCTTTTCCTTATTAACAAATAATATTTATTGAGAAAGTGGAACGAGGAGAGATATTTTTACGCCATAAAAAGTATACTTTTACTAAAGGTTCTTTTATATTTACGTGCTAATAAATCTGTTAAAGCTAAGATAAGATATAATAAGATAAGATATATAAAATAGTAAAAAAAATTAACCCATGTTTCATGAAAGTTAAACGTTAACTGTTATTATTAATTTTTAAAACTCTAACATATCGCTTACTCCTTTCAACGTCATATTTCAAAAAACTTGATTTTTCAGGTGATCGTTTTTCATGCTTAAAAATATAATAAAATGTATAAAAAATAAACATCAAGCCACCTATTGAACTTTTTACTGTGCAACAGATCTATTTAGGTAAAACGCGAAGAGTTCTTCTTCATTTGAAAAATGTTAAGTATATTTTAAAAAACAATTAAACAATTAATTTTATTCAAAATGCAAAAACAACACTTTCTGCCCTGTAGCGGGTAAATATTAAGTTAAATATATGCCGATTTTGCTGGGATATAGTACATTTTCAGAGCATTCCGAAAACATGCACAACTGAAGATTGTCGATTTTTGATACATGACGTTGTCGAAAGGAGTGAGCGATAAGTTTGCAATATACAGTAAATATGAAAAAAAATATTGTTGCATTGAATCAATATATTCGTGTATGGCGTATTGAATTATAAAAGGATGTATGTATCGTATTTAAAGTATCTCTAGAGAGTCCTTTATCTTATGCGAGTATTTTAATGTTGTTGTCTCTTACTGTACCTACTTTTCTTCTTTCATTTACTTTCCCTTTAAGTAGCAATATCATCGTTCTGAACTTTCAAAGAATCTAGAGCCGAGAACTGATCATCCCGGCTTTATTTGATCACCGACCAAGTAAACGATGCATCAAACCAATGTGCTATAGGCACCAATGGGTGTAGAAAAATCACAAATTAAGTTACGTATTTAACGTCGTGTTTATTATAATCGCACGAGGAATATTAGTGCCAATTAAAGTAGAAAATAAAAATCTTAAGATAATGAACTTATGATACGATTACATACAAAGGAATTTTACGACCTTAAGGTTATACTTATCAAAATTTGGTAAGGCTATGTCAGTGGAGGAAATAATATCCTCAAACGTGCAATTACGGTCTTTCGACCTAGTAGATACATCATCGCCGCTTTCTTGACTCATTGTCACATCGGCGTTTGCAGAAATTTTCATGAGAAAGGGTTTTTCTAAGTGTTTATCATTTTTAGCGTTTTTCTCATTAGAAACGTAAAGTTTGAGCTCGTAAAAAGTTTTTTTTTTTCAAATAATAAAATTTTCAAATAATAAGTTTATTTTTTCAAATAATTGATAATGTCTTTATTTATTAATATACACTTGAAAAATTTTATACATATATTATATAAAGAATGAATTAGTATTTTTCAATTTATTTTAACAAAAATGTTAGTAATGTTATAACCGAGTTTAACCATGTATAAAACCACTCATTACGGTGCGTGGTTATGAACTAACATTATTTTTTATTTTGGTAAAAAAAATTATAAATTTAAAAGAAAAAATGACTTACCACAAAGTTAATAACTTAATTGCTTAAAGAATTCAGAAGAATTTATTATTTTTTTTAATAGTTATGAAACATATTTTAATATTTGATATCTGTTAAACGGTGAAATGTGATGATCACATAAACGTTTAGAAAATGTTAAATCTTAGAAAAAACTGAAATTCCTTCAAAAATGTAAGTTACGAC